>NW_006400157.1:324270-336472 GCF_000299155.1 Elephantulus edwardii
TACAGAAAAGCTAGGAACAACACTAGAAGTCCTAATCCACAACATAAACAGTCTTCCCAGTATCCTGGAAAAGCTCTCTGGCAGTTCTAATCTACCAGCTGCTCCAATGGATAAAAGTTGGGCAATCTCTTTCCTTGTGATTTACATTCTCTGAAAATCCACTGGGGGTTCAGTTATGTGTTAGTTTTGACTCAGCAATGAGATTTTGTTTTCTTTGGTGATCCAATAAAACTTTTTTACAGAATCAGTGGGTAAATTGATTTGACCCATGAACTAGTTTGTAATCCCTGGTCTAGAGTTCTAAATCAGTGGTTTCTAAATTTTGTGTGCACCAAACTGCTAGAGGGCCACTCTAGTGTTTCTGATAACAGTAGTAGTGTGAGGTATGACTGATAATACACACGTATAACAAGAGCTCACAATTTGAGAACCAATGAGCTTGATCCTAATGACTAAATAAGACACTCAACATTACAAGTAGCTTACCAAAGTTCACACCTGCTGGCCACAAACATTTATCACATGAAGTAAGTTAGTAAGGAGTCCTAGTGGTGTGGTGGTTAGTGATCATCTGCTAAGTGAAAGGTTAGTGGTTTAAACCCATCAGCCATTCTATTAGAGATGTGATAGTCTGTTTCCATAAAGATTACAGGAAACCCTGCTGTAAACATCAAAGATAGGGCTTTTTGCATCCATCCATGAACATATGCAGCCTTGATAACCCAAAGCGGTAGTTTTACTACATCCTACAATTCATTTTGGATTGGAATCAACTTGACAGCAACAAGTTTAGTTTTGGTTTTACTAAAAACTCCAGTCAAACACAATTAAGAAGTAGAGGGAAACACATACATAATCAACGTTTTACTTTGCTTTGACTTCGGTGTAAATTTATCACTGTCTCATTAGTAAAATATTTTAAGCTAATATGTACTAAGTGCTATAAAGAGTTGAGAATTATTAAGCCTTACAAACAAGAAAATAAAATCTGTTCTAAAGGCATCATGATAGATGGAGAAGAGACAATTGTCAACAATTTCAACTTGCTGAGGTCTACAATCGACACTCTTGGAACCAGCAACTAGGAAATCAAAAGACAAATAGAATTTAAAAAATTCTACTGCCTGTCCAGAGTGCTAAAGTGTAAAGATGACAGTCTGGTGCACCTGATCCAAGCCATGGTCTTTTGCAATTACATGCTATGTATCTGAGTGCCAGATAATGAATAAGAATGACAGAAGAAGAATCGATGCCTTTGAGTTGTCGTGCTGAGGAAGAGTATTGAACACTGCCAAGAGAACAAACAAATCTGTTCTGGAGAGGGTGAAACCAAGTTTCTCCTTGGAGGCAAGGATTTTTATTTTATTTTATTAACTTTAATGAACGTTTACAGAGATTCATTCATTGTTGCATTTTTCTCCCTGCCCACTCTTCCCCCTCCCAGTTCGCTCGTCTCTTTGAAAAGTAAAAGCAAAGTTCTTTCACTGGTATACAATGCCCTCCAGTACACTCCACTATGCAACCTTCAAAACCTACCAAGCCAGGAAATGACACCAGGAAAATAGTAAACTATAGGCCAATATCTCTTATGAACATAGATGCAAAAATCCTGAATAAAATAGTGGCCAATAAAATCCAATGACCAAGTGGGATTCATAACAGTTATGCAAGGATAGTTCAACATAAGGAAAACAATTAATGTAATTCATCACATTAACAAAGCAAAGAACAAACACCACATGATCCTATTAATTGATGCAGAAAAGGCCTTTGACAAAATCCAGCACCCTTTCCTGATTAAAATACTCAACAAAATAGGATTAGAGGGGACTTTCTTCAACATAGTAAAAAGTACTTATGGAAACCCGAGAACCAACATTGTTCTCAATGGAGGCAAGGATTTTGAAGCTTCATCTATCATATTTTGGGCATGTTGCCAGAAGGGACCAGTCCTTGGAGAAGGACATCATTCTTGCAAAGGTAGAAGGACAACACAGAAAACGAAGAACCTGGATGAAACGTATTGACACAGTGACTAGGGTAATATGGGCAGGTGTGTTGAAGACAGTGAGATGGTCTCAGGATAGGACAGAGTTCAGAGCTATTGTATTTAGGGTCACTGTGAGTCACAGGCAACTCAACAGCATGTAACAAAGGCAAAATTAAAATGTAACAAAGCTCCTTTCTAATTAGATGTGTTTCATTTGAATAAAATATAAACAAATGTATTTATAAGGTAGTTTAAGCATTTTAAATAATTGTGCTATTTTTTGTTCACAAGAATTTAATGAGGTAAAAAAAATATATCACTATTATAAAAAACTTCACCACTGGACTAATGGGCAAAATTATAATAGAGAAAATAATGGAGCTGTCATCTATTTTATCTGTCCTAGAAGAAGTGCAACCAGTGTGCTCCTTAGAGGGAAGGATGGTTAAATGTGGTGTCATATACTTGAGGCATGCTGTCAGGAGAGGTCAGTCTTTGGAAAAGAACACTGTGCTGGAAAAAATGGAGGGTCAGAGGAGAGGAAGACCCTCAGCAAGATGGATTGACTGTAACAACAGGCTCAAGTATATTACAGATGGTGAAGATGGCACAAAATAGGGCAGAGTTCAGATCTCTTCTTGACAGGTCCCCTATGAATCACAGTTGACTGGACAGCACCTCTGACAACAACAATCCTTCTTTTACATGATGAAGAAACAGGAAAACAAATCAAAAGGCACAGATCACAAAAGTGAAAATTTCTCCTTTGTACCTCTGGGTCTATTTCAACTTATAGCTATCCTTATAGGTCAGGTTAGAATTGCCCCATACTGTTTTCTAGGCTGCACACTTGACAGTAGCAGATTGCTTGGTCTTTTCTCTTGCAGAGTAGATGTTAGATTCAACCCCTGATGTTTTGCTTTGTAGTCTGAGTGCTTAGCTACTATACCAGTTGAGCATTTTTCTCCAAAACCAAAAACAAATCCCAAAATCCACTGCCATTGAATAGATTCTGATTTACAGAAATTTTCAAAAACAAAGCCAAATCAAACACTCAAAAACCTCACAACAGGAAGAGACAGCCCATCTTCCTCCCTTGGAGCCACTGGTGAGTCTGACCCACTAGTTCAAAGCACTGTTGTTATTGTTGTTAAGTGTCATCAAGTTGAGAACAACTCATAGTGACCCTTTGACCAACAGATCTGAACCCTTTCCTATCCTGTGCTATCCTCATTTTCTCTGATATATGAGATTGTTGCCTCACTCATTGTGTCAGTCTATCTCATTGAGGGGTTTCCTTTCTTTTGCTGACCCTCCACATTTCCAAGCATGATGTCCCTTTCCAAAGAATAGAGCCCCCTGAAAACCTGTCCAAAGTATGTGAGATGAAGCTTTGTCATCTTTGCCTCCAGGGAACACTCTGATCTAACTTTCTCAAAGAAAGTTTGTTCTTTTGGCAGTCCCTGGGATATTCAGTACTGTTCTCTAACACCACAACTCAAAGATATCAATTCTTCTGTCATCTTTATTCCCTGCCAGCTCTCAGATGTATAGCAAGTGACTGGAAAGACAAGGCTTGAATCAGGCACTTGCTAGTCTTTAAACCCACATCATTGCTCTTCAGGACTTTGGAGAGGTCCCTGACAGCAGACATTCCCAATTCTGTACCTCTCCTAATCTCTGATAGTACCAAGGGTGTTGATGGTAGATTGTGAAAAAGCAAACCTTGTGTTATATGTTGTCAAATCGAAACTGATTCACACCTAACCCTCCTTTGGGTTTTCAGAAGCTGAAAATTGCACAACAGACTGCCCAACTGTCTCTCATGGAACAGCTTGTGGGTTTGAACTGCATGACATTTGGGTTTCCATCACAACTCCTGACCCACTACACCACCAGAGCTCTCTAAATAGCAATTCTAGTGACTCTTAAGGGTAAATCTCTAGTGTTATTTACAGTTTTTGAAAACTCACTACAGAATAAAGTATTAATTGGTTCCAACTTGAAGAGACATAACAAGAACAATAAGTGAGTTTTAAATTACATTTAATTTATCAAGGCCCAATTTACACATATTCGAACAATCTCTACAAGATGAGTATCAATGAGCCTAATTCTGTGTCCATGCAGGCAAGTCTAAACAAAAAATCGGAACTTTAATCACATCATGTAAAACACTCTACTCTTCTGAGATCAGCTGGCCCAGTGGACAGAAAACGATGCTACCAAGCCAAAGGTGGGTGACTTTTAATCGGCAGCCCTCGGGCCTGTCTTTCGTTGTTTTGTTCAGACATTCCTCTAGGTCATATAGCCCTGGTGTACAAGTTGCCATACAGCGGTAACTTGTGGTTGCTGTGAGGCTGAACACTGTGACACTGATGTAACAAATGCATTAATGGTTGGCTACCCAATGCGGACAGAGAGTGGGGTGGAGCTCCCTGATTAAAACAAGATTGGAAGCATGCGTGGCATCCACTTCCATAATAGCTTGCCTCCGGAAACCCTATGGACCTGGAGAGAGGATGAAAGGCACCCAAGTGTCGAGGACTCTCCTTCATAGGGTCGCTATGAGTCACCTACTACTGAATGGCACTTAACAACACAAGAACAACTCTTCTCCTATGTGATTTATAGCCTCTGAAAAGCCACCACATGGTCAGTTATGAGTCACAGCAATTATTGTTGAGACTACCTTTAGGACAAGTTGATTACAGATTATGAAGTTTTGTGATACCATGCAACAATATAATAAAGACATTCAGCAAAGGAAGAAATATTTTGCCTTGTAATGCAAAAGACTTGAATTTGTTCTTTAGATTCTTTAGCTTAAGAAATGCCAAGCGAGTTCGAACTTTTGATTTTCTGACTCCGGCTCCTTTGCACATTTCATTCTAATGCTTTCTTTTGTCTTCCAAGCTGCCCTTTGAAATCTTCTATTCAGATCCTTAACTTCTTGGTTTCTTCTCTATGCTTTGGCTTTTTTAGTTCTCTAGTTCAATATGAACCTAGATAGATAGATAGATATAGATAAATATATATTTTATTTAGATATATATCCTATTTAGATATATATTCTATTTAGATATTCTATTTAGATATATATTCTATTTAGATATTCTACTTAGATATATATTACATATATATATACACATGCCTGTGGAAACTCTAGAAACTTAAAGGACAATAGTTCTTTAATTTATAGGGTTGGTACTACATGGCACTTAACAACAATATATAATGCCAAAGTGCTGGTCTCCACTTTGGAGTTGGATGAAGCGGCTAAACTCTGTAAGATGGTGCTCTTGTTTTGTTTGAGGATCTGTGTGGATTGTTTGGTTGTTTTTATTTAAGCCTCTTGTTTAGCGCCAACAAGACCTCCTGGGGGGCCCTTATACTTAAAAGTTGGGCCTGAGGATTTATATTTTAATCCCTTGTTACTATATTTTGGAGGAACATTCTTCTAAGTCATACAGCACTCTGGCCAATTTGGTGTAAAGAAGTAATCTGGGTTTGCTGTGACACTGAATCTTGTGCCATTTAGGTTTCAAGTGTCATAATGGAACAACTGTGTCATAGGTGTGATGAACACCATAATGGCTACCCATCATGGGCAGTGGTTGGTGGAGTTCCCAGATTGATTCCATTTTGGAAGCAGTAATGGCATCTACTTCCTAAAGTGAACTTGGAGTAACAACGATAGTTCTAAAAGGCTTCAGACCTTTTGTTTAGATAGATTAGATAGATAGATAGATAGATAGATAGATAGATAGATAGATAGATATAGAGTCAATCCTTGTATTTAAAAGTCGGTTGGGCCCAAGGGTCTAGTGTTATTTTATTTTGGAGGAACATTCCTCTAAGCACTCCTCTGTCAATTTGCTGCACTGAGGTAATCTGGGTTTGCCATTGGGGTCAAATGCCATAATGGCTGCACATTGTGGACAGTGTTTGGTGGAGCTCCCAGTTTAAGAGAGGTTTGGAAGCAGGAGTGGCATCCACTTCCTAAACCACATGCCTCTGAAAACTCTATGACCTTGAAGAAATGACTATAATTATAGCAAGTCTTCATGCCTTCTGTTCATAGATTCACTATGAGTCATGCTCGACTCAACGGCAATCAGCAACAACAAGTGCAATATGCAGAGTCTCTTCTGACATTAATTTTGGTCTTTTCTTCTTCCTCTGTCTTTGTAATGACCTTTTGCATTCTTCGTGGATGATATTCTCGATATCCTCCCACAGATAATCCGGTCTTCTTTTATTAGTGTTCAAGGCCTTAAACTTGGTCCTCACTTTGTTTTTAAATTCAGGTGGGATAGATTTAAGAACAAATTCCTGTGGAATTTTTACCTTCTTTCTTTAATTTGAACTTACATATGAGTAGCTTATGGTCTGTTCCTCAGTCAGCACCTGGCCTAGTTTTCATTGCTAATATTGAACTTTTCCAGTGATTCCTTCCACAGATGTAATTTATCTGATTCCTGTGTATACCATCAAGTAAAATTCATGTGCATAGCCTCTGTTTATGTTTTTTATAAAGGTATTTACAATGAATAAACCATTGATTGTGCAGAATTCATTAATGACTCATCCAGGAAGCATTAACAGAGGAGGGAGAGAACTGTATAAAAGGAATATATGATTAGATACTATTGGCATGACAAGAGTCCCAAATAAGAACTGCATAGTACAGTGGTCAGGGTGGGGAGCTGTACCTTTTTTCCAAAGAAAAAAGCAAACTGGGGGTGGCAGGGAGGAAAATGTGCAACAATAGATAAACGGAAATCCAACTTCTTTAAAAACTTGCATTAAAATCTCAGTTAAAAAGAAGAAGGCGGAAGGAATATACAGAGTCAGTTAACCAAAAAGAATTAGTTTTGGGGAACAGATTCTTCCAATTTCCCTAACTTTTCTGTAAACATCTGTTAAAATCACAAGTAAAATAAAACATTTTATTTTGTAAAAAAGAATTGGCTGACACAGAAGAATTTCATGAAAAACTTATGATCTATCAACAGGCAATGGTTGCTCTGAAGGACTTGGCAAAAGTAAGGTCCCAGGAATTGATGGAATACCAATTGACACATTTCAGCAAACAGATGCTCCCCAGGATGTGCTTACTAGGTTGTGCCAAAAAATCTGGCCAACTGACTGAAAGAGATTCATATTTATTCCCATTTCAAAAAGAGGTGACCTGATAGAGTGTGGAAATTATCGTACAGTATCACTGGAAACTATCGTACAATATCACTAATACCACACACAAGCAAAACTCTGCTGAAGATTATCCAAAAATTACTGAACAGTTCATCAACAGAGAACTACCAGAAATACAAAGTGGGTTTAGAAGAGGTTGTGGCACTAAAGACATTATTGCCAGTGTCAGGATATTGGCAGAAAACAAAGGGTACTGGAGGAATGTCTATTTGTGGGTTACTGACTATGCGAAAGCATTTGACTGCCTGGATCACGACAAATTGTGGCTAACACCTTGAGGACAATGGGAATTCCAGAACACTTGATTGTGCTTATGCAAAACCTTTGCTTGAACCAGGAGGCAGTCCTCAGAACAGAGCAAGGAAGCACTGCATGGTTCAAAATCAGGAACGGAGTGCATCAGGGATGCGTCCTGACTCCATACTTTTTCAATCTACATGCAGAACAGATCATTCGGGAAGCAGGGCTTTAGGAGGAGGAATGTGGCATCAGGATTGGAGGAAGACTCATCAACAACCTACGTTATGCAGATGACACAATATTGCGTGCCAAAACTGAGGAGGACCTGAAGTGCTTGCTGCAGAAGGTCAAGGACTGCAGCCTTCAATATGGATTGAAACTCAACATCAAGAAGACACCACTGGGTCAACTGGCAGCATCAGTATGGATGGTGAAGAGATTGAGAGAGTTAACAGTTTTAGTTTGCTTGGCTCCATAGTCAACACTCTTGGTACCAGCAGCCAGGTAATTGAGAGATGAATTGCATTGGGAACGTCAGCTCTTAGGGACCTCTCCAGAGTACTGAAGAGCAATGACGTCAGGCTGGAAACTAAAGTGTGCCTGATCTGGGCTATAGTCTTCACAATTGTGTGCTATGCATCAGAGAGTTGAACAGTGACTAGCGATGACAGAAAGAGAATTGATGCCTTTGAGCCATGGTGCTGGAGAAGAGTGTTGACTATACCATGGACTGCTAGAAGAACAAACAGGTTTGTCCTGGAGAAGGTGAAGCCAGGCTACTCCTTGGAGTCAAGGATTCTGAAGCTTTGAATGACATATTTTGGGCATGTTGCAAGGAAGGACTGGTCCTTGGAGAGGGACATCATGTTTAGGAGGGTGGAGGGACGGCACAGGAGAGGAAGGCTCTCGATGAGATGGATCGATTCTGTGATTGGGGTGGTGGAAGAAAGTGTGTCGGAGATGGTGAAGTTGGCACAGGATAGAGCAGGGTTTAGGGCTCTTGTACATAGATCACTATAAGTCGCAAGCGACTCGACAGCACATAACAACAAAAATATGCCTTTTGATTTCTCTTTTTTTTTTGCAACTGCTCTTAAGTAATTTATTTTTAAATTAAAACTAAATCAATAAACAAAAAAAATGAAAGAAAAGTAGGTTTTCCTGAATATCAGTACTTAAACATTCTAAGTACTGATGTCCCAATAGCATCTTATGTAAAAAGTATAATAGTTTCAAACATTTCACTTGCAGGTTTAATTTCTCGGTTTCAACTTTTAGAACGGCAACTTAATAGACTTCAAATCCTATTATATCTAGTGTTTATACAGCAGCAGCAGCAAATCTTACATGTGCAATCAAATGTGGAACAGGGGTGCAGCTTCCAGCTTCACAGACAGGAATGGCAACTGCGTTCAGTCCAGAAGAGGACAGACATTATATGAACCAGCAAAGAGTTTAGTCTACTTATTGCAGGTTTGGTATTTCTTTCCCTTTTAACTGAACCAGCTGAGCGTCTGGGTAGAGAGTTTACTGCTGTGGATAGTAAGACTGCTGCGGGGGCTGAGGAAAGGGATAAGAAGGCTGCTAGGGTCCCGGGTAGGGGGCCTGTCCAGGATTCTGGTGATACACGGGCGGATAGGGCATGTTGTACTGGCCATATGTGTAAGAATTATAGCCCATGGGCATGGGCATTTGGCAATACCCGGGATATCCTGGATAGGTGGGGTAGGGCGGTCCCTGGGCCTTTGGAAGGTGCGCTGACCCCGGGGGGGCCTGCGACGGGGCGATGCCGTGGGCCCAGCAGCGGCCGTCGCAGGAGCCGGGCCAGAGCAGTGACTGGAGGAGCATGGTTTGCAGGAAGCACAGGCGGTGGGGGCTGGGCGGGGGGCTGAGGCTTAGCAGGCGGCATGGTTCTTGGCGCAGGAGTTGGTGGCTTTGGCGAGTGTCCCCTTGCAGGAGAGGACTGATACGCAGGGGTGGGGATTGAAGGAGCACTGGGTTTCCTGGCAATGCTTTGCTGCAAGTCCTTTAAGAGTTCATCTCTCTCCATTTTCCTTGCAAACGCTATACCGCTGCATTTGTTCTGGAACCTGACCAGGATTTCCCTCAGTTCATTGGAAAACTTTGTGCCTTCCTTCAAATTAGCAACAAGTTCAACAAAGTTGTCATATGCAGTAGCTAAATTCTTCAAGACTTCTCTTAAATTAGCTTCATTGTGAGACTATTTCATTTTTGAAAATTCCTGGTGTGATACCTGAATATTTTTAAGAAGTCCCTCTTTTTTCTTCAGCGATTCCTGGACTTAAGTTGTAAGGCCTCCATAGATCCGATCCAGTTCCGTAACAGAAAGAGCTTCTTCATTTATCATACCATCTTGAGCCAAAGCAGTCAAAAACTTGCTTGTCATGTCAAAATTCACTGATTTCAGGTCATTTTCCAGGCTCTCCCTTGCCTTCTTCACTTCATCAAGATTTGTCAGCAAGGATTTTAAGACATTTACAACCTCACTGCCCTGCATAGTCTTGGCTGGGTTAGCAGAAGGGATGGAGGCATTCAGTTCAGGCTCTGGCTTACAGAGAAGGGCGATGGTGTCACGATGAGACTGCCCATCTTTCACCTGCCCATCCGCTTGCACAGCTTTGTCCAAAACTGTCCTGAAGTTGGCACCCTCAGCTCTTAAAGGCTTACAGAGCTCATTGGATGCAGTCCTCTGCCAACGTTCCTTAAATTTTGACCTTAAATCATTGTCGCTTGCTTCTTCTTCATCCAACAATCTTAATGACTCATCCAGGATTTCTCGATTTCTCTGTAGTAGTTCTGGAAGTTCTCTGATCAACTTATCAACAGTCTGAATGCTCCCAGTTCAATCACAGATGTGGACTTAGTCAATATCGACTGAGGGACAGTGTCTCCATATACATCTTCAATCGCTGCTGGAAGATTAAGGGAGGCTAACACCCCATTAGCCAGAGTGGTGGCTTCTCTCATTTGAGCAATTGATCTGTTAACCAAATCTGCTTTCCTCTGATTATAAGCAGCCAACGACTGCTGTACAGACACAGGAACCATCTTCTCAAACAGATCAGTGAACTTCTGGCTGATGGGCACATTGACAGGCGTGGATTTCACAAGTGTGACGTTGCCAATGGGGTCTAGATCTTTAAGGTCTGGAATATGATCATGGTAAATGAAGCCATTATCCTTCTTCGCTGCTGTAAGAGCACGGCTGATTTTGTCAGAAAAATCCTTCACATTGACATATTCATCTTACAGAGACACCACTGTTTGAATCAATTCTGCTGCATGCTGTAATCATGCAATCTCTTCTCCAAATTTTTTCTGCTGCTTCTCCAGGAGAGACTGCTGGTACTTAGCATTGGCCTGCATGATACAGTGCTTTGCAGCCAACACAGGAAACACCTTGGGGAGAGTGTCTTTGTACTAACATTGTTTGAAAGCATCACCAAAGTAATCTGCAGCCTGATTGGCCAATTTAGCTATGCTGGCATCTTTCATTTTATCTCTTGTGGCTTTTAAAGAAATACTTCTTGGCCATCTTTATAAACTTGGACTTTGGTGGGAGATCTGCAAGGACAGTGGACGGAGTGCCGGGAGAGGGCTTGTAACCCAGCCTTCCCAACCCCCTCTGCCTGCAATTTGCAGGTACATACTACAGTTCCCAGAGGTCTGTGGGGAAATGCCATCTTTATAAACTTGGACTTTGGTGGGAGATCTGCAAGGACAGTGGACGGAGTGCCAGGCCAGGGCTTGTAACCCAGCCACCCCACACCCATTTGGGCCCAAGGGCCGAAGGCCCACGGGCCAGGAGGACAATCATATATGCCACATCTATAACATTTATCAACTTCCCCTAAAATACTCATGTACCATTGAGGATTAAATTATGTGGGGAATCAAACTGGTCTGTGCGCGTCCTCCCTCTCCACTCACGTGAGTGTTGGAGTGTGCACGCACCCTCTACGCATCTACTCTTTTTCCTCCCCAACCTTCTTCTGGAGCAGTGATGTCAAATAAAAAACCAGCTACCACCTCAGACATGAGGAACTCTCCGACACCAATGGCCCATAGAAAGCAGAGTGCTTCACTTGTCCCACTAGCCCAAAGCAAGATATTAACCCCCAAAGAAGACACAGTAGCAATGGGTTTCCTGAAGCCAGAAAGCCTGATGAAACTTTCTGACACTGATTTTAAAAGAACAATGATTGAATATTTTCAATGGATAAAAAAGAAACTTGATGAATTACAGAACAGTGCTAGAAAAGATCAGGAGGAGCTTAAAAAAACAATCCAAAACAACACAGAGAAAACAAATGAAGCATTAGAGGCATTGGAAAAACAAGGAACTGTGATCCAAAATAGGAAATCTAAGGTATCTGATGCTGTAAACATGATGGAGGGACATACGAATAGAGGTGAAGAGATGGAAAACAGAATCAGTGAAATAGAAGATAGAATTGTCACCACAGATCTGACTGAGAAAAAAGCAGAATCGAAAAAAAGGAAAGAGAAGAACGCTTAAGAATAATGTGGGATACCATTAAAAGAAATAACATCCACATCTTAGGAAACCCAGAACGGGATGAAGCAAGTCAAGGCACTGAAAAAGTTGTGGAAGAATTACTAGAGGAAAACTTTCCAGGCATAATGAAGAATGACAGAATATATATTCAAGAAGCTGAGCGAACACCATATAGAATAGACCCTAAAAGAAAAACACCAAGGCACATCATTGTC
>NW_006400157.1:342399-342945 GCF_000299155.1 Elephantulus edwardii
AGATTAAATATTTGGGAGTAAATATAACTAGAAGCACAAAAGATCTGTTCAAAGAAAATTACAAAACAGTATTACAAGAAATAAAAAAAAAGCCTGGAGAAATGGAGGAATATCCCTTGCTCATGGATAGGAAGGATCAATGTTGTGAAAATGGCAATACTACCAAAGGCAATATACGCATTCAATGTAATCCCAATACAAATACCAAATCCTTTCTTCAATGAGATGGAGAAAGCAATCTCCAGCTTCATTTGGAATGGAAAGAAGCCACAAATAAGCAAAGCACTTCTTAAAAATAGAAACAAGGTAGGAGGCATCTCACTCCCTGATTTAAAATCCCACTACACTGCTGTGGTAGTCAAGACAGCATGGTACTGGTACAATCGCAGACACATAGATCAATGGAATAGAATTGAGAACCTGGCAATCAGCCCATCTATTTATGGTCAACTGATTTATGACAAGGAGATGAAATCAGTTAGGTGGGGAAATGACAGCCTTTTTAACAAATGGTGTTGGCAAAATTGGAAAACTATCTGCAGAAGA
>NW_006400157.1:343901-349357 GCF_000299155.1 Elephantulus edwardii
ACAAGGAACTCATGCAATATTATTCAAAATGGTTGACTCTGGAGAACATTATGCTTGCTCAGCTCCTTGGCCGCGGCTGTACTGCTGGGCCTGCTCCTCGCCACCGCTCGGGTAGGTCTGCTGGGTGAACTTCACCAGCGGCTTGGTCAGGTCCACCTCCGAGGGACGGGGTGGGGGGGTGGGGATGTCGGCGACGGGAGGGCGCTGGGCGCCGGACGAGGGGACCGGACGGGCGGACCTGCGCTCAGGCTGAGCCTCGGCTGCGGCTGCCTTTTGATTTCTTGATCACCATGGATGTTGATCAAAGTAAAATCATGTTCTTGACAACTTTAATCTTCTCTCCATCTGTCACAATTTTGTTTACTGGTCCAGTGGTGAGGATTTTTGTTTTCTTGATGTTGAGATATAATCCACATTGTAGGATGTGGTCTTTGACCTTCTGCAACAAGTGCTTCAAGGTCTTTTCACTTTGAGCAAGCAAGATGTGTCATCTACATAAGTTAAGTTATTGATGCCACATTCTTCTTCATATAATCCAGCTTCTCAAATGATTTGTTCAGCATACAGATTGACCAGGTATGGAGAAAGGATACAACTCTGACATATGCTTTTTCTGATTTTAAACAATAAAGTGTTCCATTCTTGTTGCTGTTGTTATGTGTTGTTGAGTTACCTGCGACCCTATGTACAGCAGCTCTAAACCCTTCCCTGTCCTGAGCCAGTCTCACTAATTCCGACACACTAATCCCCATTGTCCCAGTTACTGTATCAATCCGTCTCATCCGGGGTCTTCCTTTCCTGCATTATCCCTCCACCCTCCCAAGCATGATGTCCTTCTCCAAGGACTGGTTTCTCCTGACCACATGCCCAAAGTATATGAGATGGAGCTTCTAAATCCTAGTCTCCAAGGAGAAACTTGGTTTCACCCTCTCCAAGAAAGACTTACTTGTTTTCTTGGTGGTCCATAGGTTCAGCCTCTTCGCCAGTACCACAATTCGAAGACATCGATTCTTCTGTCATCCTTAGTTATTGTCCAACTCTCTGACGCATAGCAAGTAACTGTGAAGACCTTGGCCTGGACTAGGTGCACCACAGTCTTTAGACTGACATCGTTGCTTTTTAATATTCTGGAGAGGTCTCTGACAGGATATTTTCCCAGTGCAATTCATCGTTTGATTTCCTGACTGCTGGTGCCAAGAGTGTTGACTAAGGAGCCAACCAAGCTCTAATTGTCAACAACCTCAGTCCCTTTGCCTTCCATCATTATGCTCCCAAATAGCCCACTGGTGAGAATCTTTGTTTTCTGAGTTTGAGCTTCAATCTATATTGAAGACTACAGTCCTTACCTTCTGCAGCTAACACTTCAGGTCCTCCTCAGTTTTAGCAATGTTGTGTCATCTGCATAACGTAGGTTGTTGATGAGTCTTCCTCCAATCCTGATGCCACATTCCTCCTTCTAAAGCCCTACTTCCCGAATGATCTGTTCTGCATGTAGATTGAAAAAGTATGGAGACAGGATGCATCTCTGACGTACTCCTTTCCTGATTTTGAACCATGCAGTGTTTCCTTGCTCTGTTCTAAGGACTGCTTCCTGGTCCAAGGTTTCACATAAGTACAATCAAGTGTTCTGGGATTCCCATTCTTTTCAGAGTTAGCCACAGTTTGTTGTGATCCACGCAGTCAAATGCCTTTGAATAATCAATGAAATACAAATAGACTTTCCTCTTCTACTCTTTGGTTTCTGCAAATATCCATCTGGCATTGGCAATAATGTCTCTAGTGCCACAATCTCTTCTATACTCAGTGAGTATTTCTTGTGGTTTTCTGTCAATGTACTGTTCCAGTTCTTTCTGAATAATCTTCAGTAGGATTTTGCTAGTGTGTGATATGAGTCATACTGTTCAATAATTTCCACACTCTGTTGAGCCACCTTTTTTATTAGCAGACTTTAATGTGAGATAATCACATTCTCACTGTAACCTGTGATCTAAAGACTCCAGAAACATTCTTTAAAATTTATGTGAGATATAATTGAAGTTCTCCTTTAAAACAGCTTATTCATGTTACAAGTATCTTTTTATTTTATAAATGTCTAAATTAAATAAAAATTATTTATCAAAATTATTATTTCAAATTCAATACCACATATTACTACTGGAACAAGAACTCAGTTAAAAATATATTAAGCATAAAGAGTACTTGTAGGTAGTCTGTATAAAGGCCAACAATTCTGATTTGAACTAATGGCTGAGATGGAATTCAGTACAAACCACTGACCCAAATAATGCAATACAAATAACACTATCCAAGGATTATCTTAGGGAAAGGTGCCTTTTACTATTCTTAGAAGCCTAGCTAATAAAATAATCTACCCAATGAGGGGCCCAAATCTAAACAGACCACTGAATTCCAACATGATCATTCTTATGTACTTGAAAATGTAATTTACCAAACAGATGAAAAGTTGCTCTATGAATTTAAACTCAAAACTTACTGCTGTCAAGTTGTTTCTGATTCATAGTGATCCTGTGTTGGGGTTCTGAGGCTGTATATCACAACAGGAGGAGACTTTATCTTTTTCCTACAGATCTCCTGATGGATTCAAATTGCCAGAGATGCACAGCCTTTGGGTTAATGGCATAACTTGCTTCAGAATACATCACCAAAGTGTCTCCAAATTTAGGTCACTATTTGTATTCAGCCTCCAATCATATCAGAGAACAAAATTTTATAGTTTTTCTACTTTATTTTCATTACTAATAAAATTTGAAAACCACTGCCATAATAAAATTTAGGGAGGCTTCAATAGCCCAATAGAGGAAGCATTTCAAATCTACCCAGAGGCGCCTTTGAAGAAAAGCCTGGTAAGTCACAGCCTTGATAATCTTATAGGGGTGCAGTTCTTCTCTGCACTCATCAGGTTACCATAAGTTAGAATCAAATTGGCAGTAACCGGTTTTTTGGTTTATTATGCATAAATCCTGTATAAGGCGGTTTCTCAAGTACACTTTCTAAAAACTTCTTTTTCTTAGTTCTAAAATGTTGCATTATGAAAAATTAATTCATAAAGTGCCAAAATGCAAAGGTGACGGCTGTGAACTGAAATTCCCATGTAACATTTTCACAGCTTTTCACTATAATGAAAACCTAAAACAGACTTATAAACAAATTATGAAAATATATAAGCTCAAGGACAATAGTCTTTTCCTAAGCCCATGATAGTAATGGTGTTAGTTTGAAGACTAAGTTGCACCTGATTCAGGACATGGTCTTTTCAGTCACTTGTTATGCATCTGAGAGCTGGACAACAAATAAGGACGACAGAAGAATTGATGCCTTTGAGTTGTGGTGTTGGAGAAGAGTAATGAATCTCTCATGAGCAGCCAAAAGAACTGATATGTCCTTGATAAAGGACAGCCAAAGTGCTCCTTCGAGGCAAAGACGACAAAACTTCATCTCACATACTTTGGGCATGTTGTTAGGAGAGGCTATTCCTTGGAAAAGTGCATCATGCTTGCAAAGGTATAGGTCAGAAAAGAGACAGACTTTCAACAAAATAGACTGACATAGTGACTAGAGCTGTAGGTTTAGGAATGACCAAAATAATAAGGATGGCATAGGATAGGACAGGGTTCAGATCTGCTGTTCACAGGGTCACTATGAATTGTACTGGAGTTGACAGCAGCTAACAACAACAATATGCCCATGAAGAACAATAAATTTTCTTTTTAAACATAGAACACTCTTTGTGCATCTCTAATTCTACCAAACACACTGAGCAAAATGAATTTCAAGTATGAACTATGATTTGGAGTTTTATTTTTGTTACTTATACACACATAGGCACACACACCCTAATCTCAAACAATTACTTCATTAGGGCTCTTGATGAAGCAAAAGAGTACATGAAGATTATGCAACAGAAGATAAGGATATTCATGATTAGCTGATTAGTGATTTTCCCCAACCTTAGAAAACATTATTCTAAATAATCTTTAGTTTCTGGTTATTTCTAGTATGTTCTTAATTCTGTTTTCATCCACTCCACCAAGCACTAGACAGGCATGAAGGAAAACAAATTTTCTTGTTAATTTTGCATTTATACTCTCTGTCTCCAGTCAGATAACCTTATAACCTTGGAAGAGTTTTGTTGAGTGCACTGCAAAATGGACTGAGGGAGGGAGTAACGAAGAAAATGTGTAATAATGAATGAATAAACTTTTCAAAACCTGTAATAATAATATAAAAAAGTTTTGGTGAGTTTCTTCTCTTTAATCTAGGATAGTTAAAAGAATAAAAAATCAAAACCCCCTCGAAAAAAAACCCCCAACCGCCAAATGTTCAACCATTCTCTACTTAATAGCAGAAAGAAGTTCAGTGAATCTGTCCTATTCTTTTTCTATTTTCTGAAGCAACTTACTCACTTTTGGGCTACTCAAACCACCATAAGAATTAGGAACTGTACAAGAGGGCTTCAGTTATAGTTTTAAGCTACAACAAACTATAGTTCTAGGGCCAAACTTGACCCAGGATGTACTTTTCTGAAAAAAAGTTTTATTGGAATACAGTCCATTAACCCATTTTAATATTTTCCACGGCTGCTTTCACACTATTTCCTATTTCACAATAGGAGTAGTTGTGATAAAGACTATATAATATACAAATGCTTACTATTTAGCACTTTAAAGATTAAATTTCATGGGTTTTGCAATGGTGAATAATGCTGCTATGAACATTGGTGTACAAGTCTCCACTTGAGTCTCAGTTCTCATTTTCTTGAGGTATATTGATGCCTTGGAGCTGTGGTGCTGGAGAAGAATGCTGAATATACCATGGACTGCAAGAGAAGAAACAGGTTGATTCTAGAGAGGGTGAAACCAGGCTGCTCCTCGGAG
Source organism: Elephantulus edwardii (assembly GCF_000299155.1). Lineage (NCBI taxonomy): Eukaryota > Metazoa > Chordata > Mammalia > Macroscelidea > Macroscelididae > Elephantulus > Elephantulus edwardii. Next base: position 348,797 of record NW_006400157.1, read on the forward strand.
GCAAGGATTCTGAAGTTTCATTTTACATACTTTGGACATATTGCAAGGAGGGAACAGACCTTGGAGAGGGACAGTCATGCTTGTGAGAGTGGAGGGACAGTGAAAGAGAAGAAGACCCTAGATGAGATGGGTTGATTCAGTGACTGGGGTAATGGGGGTTGGTGTGTCAGAGACAATAAGATTAGCAAAGGATAGAGCAGGGTTTAGGGCTGTTGTACATAGGGTCGCAATGAGTCACAGTGACTCGCTGGCACATAATAACAACAACATATTCCAAGATTGGAATAGCTGGGTCATATGGAATTTCTATGTTCAGCGTTTTGAGGAAGTGCCAAACTTCCTTCCAGAGTGGTTGTACCATTTTACAACTCCATCAACAGTGTAGAAGAGTTCCTATCTTGCCACATCCTGTCCAATATTTATTGATTGCTGTCCAGTTAAACTTTGCTACTGCTGCTGGAATGAGAGCTCATTGTGGTTTTGATTTGCATTTATTTTATTATTATTATTATTATTATTATTATTATTATTACTAATTTTAATGAAAATTTACAGAGACTT
>NW_006400157.1:349457-350904 GCF_000299155.1 Elephantulus edwardii
CTGCCCACCCCTCCCCTACCCAGTACACTCTTCTCTTTGAAAAGTAAAAGAAAAATTCTTTCATTGTTTTACAATCCTTCCACCCAGGTCCACTCCACTGTGCAGCCTTCATTCTGGATTCCTGTATAAATACCTAATCACATATTCCTTTTAAATAGTTTTCGCCCTCATCTGTTTCAATGTAGTAATTTACTTATTTATTTATTCAGTCAATCATTCATTCATTCATTTATCCCATCTTTCTTAGTCTCCCCCTAACCCTGATGTCAGTCCTGTTTTACAACAGTGGCAGCATGCAGTATCTGTCCTTTTGTGACTGAGATATTTCACAAAGCATAATGTCCTCCAGGGTCACCCATTTTTAATAATATTACATGAGTTCTGTATTTTTCAATGCAGTATAGTATTCTATTGTGTGAATATACCACAGCTTCTCTATCCATTCATTTGTTGATGAGCACTTGGGTTGTTTCCAACTCCTTGCTATTGGGAACAAAGCCGTGAAAACATGGGTTTGCATATATTTGTTCGGGTGGCAGTTATGGCCTCTTTGGGGTATATTCCCAGTAGTGAAACTGCTGGGTCAAATGGTATCTCTATTTGCAACTTTTTTAGAGTGTGCCACACCACCTTGCACTCACTATGCACATCCAAAAACTTCTCCAGCAAGGTAAAAAGGGAAGCCACAGACTGGGAAAAATTATTAATGACATGTCAGATAAGGGAATTATATCTAGAATTTATAAAATACTTGAGCACCACAACAAGATAAACAATCCAATTGAAAATAGGCACAGGATATGAACAGACACTTCATTAAAGAAGACATTCCGAAGGCCAACAAGCATATGAACCAGTGTTCAAAATCCCTAGCTCTAAGAGAGATGCAAATCAAAACAACTACGAGATATCATCGTACCCGAGTAAGAATAGCAAAATTTAACAGAACAGCAAGCAACATATGCTGGTGAGGTTGTGGAGAAACTGGAACCCTTACTCACTGTTCTTGGAAGTGTAAAATGGTGATTTGAATTTCAAATAGTAGTAATTTTGAGCATTTCTTCATGTGTCTGTTGGCCATTAGAATATGTTCCTCTTTGTGGAGAACCAGGAACTCTTATTCACTGTTGGTGGGAATGTAAAATGGTACAACTACAGAAGGTAGCATTGCGCTTTCTCAAAAAGTTGCAAATAGAAATACCATTTGACCCAGCAATTCCACTACTGGGAATATACCCAAAAAAACTTGTAAACGCCACCAAAGCAGATATATGCACACCCTTGTTTATTGCTGCTTTGTTCACAATAGCAAAGAAATGGAAACAATCTAAGTGCCCATCAACAAACGAATGAATAGAGAAGCTGTGGTATATTCACACAATGGAATACTAAGCTGCATTGGAAGCCTTACTCATATACAGTGCCACCCAAAGGTAATAAAGGAGGT
>NW_006400157.1:352490-353191 GCF_000299155.1 Elephantulus edwardii
AGGTAGAAAAGTGCAACAATGAATGAATGGAAATCCAAAGTCTCTGTAAACTTTCATTAAAATTAATGAAAAAAATGAAAATAAAAAAGAATAACTTCCTCTCTGAAAATTCTTTCCCTGTCTTTGCCCATTTTGTAATTGGGTTATCAGTCTTTTTCCTGTAGAGACCCAGGAGTATTCTGCCTTTAAGACTGCAGTGCACCTTCTTACCACTAAGCCTTCAGAGTTCACAGCAATCTCCTTTCATACAATTTACACCACTGATGGAAATGTAAAATGGTAGTCACTTTGGGAACAGCCTGAGAGTTCTCAGAAAAGCCAAGCATAGAAATTAGCATTTGACTGAGCAATTCCATTTTCAGATACATACCAAAAAACATGTGTTAGCGTATCTCCACAAACTTGTACACGAATGTTCATGTTTTTGTTGTTGTCTACCAGAATGTGGAAACTACAGAACAATCTCACAGATTTCACATGCAAGCAAGATTTTACTGAAGACTACCCAAAAACGACTGGAACAGCACATCAACAGAGAACTACCAGAAGTCCAGGCTGGGTTTAGAAGGAGTCGTGGTAATAGAGATAGCTGATGTTAGATGGATTTTGGCTGAAAGCAGGGAATACCAGAGGAATGCCTATCTGTGTTTCATTGACTATGCAAAGGCATTTGACTGTGTAGATCATAACAAACTATGGCT
>NW_006400157.1:354061-361174 GCF_000299155.1 Elephantulus edwardii
ATTGATTCAGTGACTGGGATAATTGGGATGGGAGTGTCGGAGACAGTGCAATTGGCACAGGGCAGAGCGGAGTTTAGGGCTGTTGTACATACGGTCGCTATGAATCGCAGACGACTCAACGGCACATAAAAACAACAACAACAACTACCATAGAGTCTGATGATTCACAGCTAACCCTTCAGAGGAGTTTTCAGAGGGAGTTAATTGCAAGGGAGGAGACTGCCCATCCTTCTCCCTTGGAGCAGTTGGTGGATTAAAACCACTTGCCTTTGAGACTGCACTACAGCTTCTTGCCACAGCCTTTTTAATAATGTCCAAAACATATATACTTACTAGATATTCAAATGCCTATCAAGCAATTAATGGAGGAAACATGGTGTAATTTTCTATAATACTCAATAGAATATTGTTGTTGTTATGTGTCATAGAGTCAACTATGACTCATAGTGACCTTATGCACAATAGCTCTGAGCCCTGCCCTATCTAGAGCCAATGTCCCTGTCTCTGATACACCTACCCTCATTACTCCAGGTACTGTGTTAATCCATCTCATCTGGAGTCTTCCTGAAGTACTGGAAAGAACCTGGAAGAACCTAGAGAATATGCTAAGTGAAAGAAATCCATCACTATACATCATGCATTATTCTATTTACATAACATGCCAAGAATAAGCAAATCTGCAGAGGCAGAAAGTGGATTTCTTGCTGGCTTGGGGGAGATGGAGGAGCTGGGAGATGACAGCTAAAAGTATTCTGGGGACTAAGTGATGAGAATTTTAAAACTGATTGAAGTGATGGTTGCACAATTCTGTGAATATAGTAAAAATTCATTGAATTGTATACTTTAAATGCATGGCCCAGTGTTAAGAAGCTGCAGTGCAGTCTCGACGGCACATAACAACAACAACAATTTATTTATTTTTCATTTCAATGAACATCTGCAGAGATTTTGGAATTCTATTTCTTCATTGTTGCACCCTTCTCCCCGCCCACCCCCCGTGTTTGCTCCTCTCCTTGAAAAACAAAAGAAACACTCCCTCATTGGCACACAATCCCCCCCCGCACATCCCCCAACCACACCTCCAACCCCAAATATCATTCCGTACTCTTATGATAAACATAATGCCCTAAAATATAATATTTTTAAACTATTCTCTCCCCCATAGACTTCAATGCCGTAAACATATTTCATCCAGTTTTTCTCAGTCTTACCCCCATCCCGATGTCATTACAACACATACCCTATAACTATATTCTTTCCACTTCCTTCCTGTGGTTGTTTCCATTCATCTTTTTATCCTACTTCTTCCTGCCTTCTGAGTTTTATACCTGGGAAAATTTTGCCCTTTTGATTATTCTGAGGAGTCAGTGCCTCCCTGATGTTAACTGCTCATTTAGCAAACCTATTATTTGGCTGCAAGTTGAGTTATAATGGTGATTTTTGTTCCAGACCTGAAGAGTGACAAGTGTTTCATCAAACTCTACTGGATCAGTAAATATGGATGTTCTGATATTCCCACCTTTTTTTCAAAATTTTCGCCCACTTTATCCAAAAGCTTCTACTGTGAACTCTTAGAGTGGCCAGCTGTAGTGGCTGGATACTGTCTAGTTCTTCTAGTCTCAAGGTCATGGAGTTCAAGGTTTACATGGTCATTAGCTTTTAGACTAATTTTCCAAAGATGTCTATGCACCTTTGCTGCCCAACCACTCCCCTTTCTTTATTCAGACAAGGAGAGGCCAAATAGTTACACCTCGAATAAGCTTTTAAGATAGCCTGTCACTACCTACCAAGGTAGGATGTTGAAAACTGTCTTTGTGGTCTATTGTTAAGCCAATTGACTTTGATGCCCCCCTCAGGCTCTGGCCCCAATGCTCTGATGTCCTAGGACCAGGAACACATTCCTTCAAAGAGATGGGTTATACTTAAGAAACTTACATAATTGTGTCCCCTATTGATTCTGCATACACTAATATTAATATACAAAATCCATGCACCAAATCTATATATGGTCATGGGTATAGTCATTTTCACTGACCCACATCTGTTCATCTTGCCTGTCTACCAATATATCTGCTTGAGACCAAAGTGTATTATTGCAGATCTTGTAAAATTGTGTATGTAATAGTGTTTACCTTTATTTACCATATTTCTTGTTTTATGATTTGATTTCTTGACTGCTTGCTTCCATGGACACTGAATGTTAATCTATGTAGAATTAAGTCCTCGACAATTTCAATCTCTTCTTCATTATCATGATGTTTATTGGTCCACATGATGATATGAGGATTTTTTAAAATTCACGTTCAAGTGTAATCCATACTGAAGACTACAGTCTTTCTTTTCTAAGACATTTTCATTTCCAAAAGCAAGACCCACCTGCATTTCACAAGTTGTTAATGAATCTTTCTCCAATTCTGATTCTGCATGTCTTCATATAATCTAGATTCTTAGCTTTGTTGTTGAGCATGAGTACTGAAGAAGTCACATGAAAAGATACAATTCTGACACATAGCTTTTCCAATTCTGAACTTCTCATTAATTCCTTGTTCTGTTCAGATTACTTCCTCTTGGTCTATCATGTACCAGACGTACATTATTTCTTTAAATATCCCGTAAATATACAGGTCACATTTATGAATCCCTAGCACAACTCTGTAAGGTGTATATTATCATCTTCATTTTACAGACAAATAAACTGAGACTCAGGTTAATTAACTTGCTCAAGGTCACACATCTAGAATTGAATTTGACTATTAATATCACTCACAATTTTATGCACATGTTAAAAAAAGAATTTTCATTTCATTATATTATTCATATAATAGAGCCTGTGCTTAGCACTGGTAGAGTGCACATCTGGAAATAATTGAACATTATCTATCTACATAGCTGTCAAAAGTAATTTAACTCAAAGGCATTCTAGAAATAAAAAATACTTACTCTACACTTTATGATCACTAATCCATGAAAAAGGCAGCACGGGATGACAAAGTAAAATATTACAATGAAAGGTGCAAAGAGTTGGAGTCAGAAAATCAAAAGGGCCAAACTCGCTCAGCATTTCTTAAGCTCAAGGAACAGAAGAAGAAATTCAAACCTCAAGTTGCTATATAATCAATGATGCCTTAGGCAGAATATTAAATGATCCAGGAAGCATTAAAAGGAGATGGAAAGAATATACTGAGTCATTGTATCGAAAGGAATTGGCAGACACAGAAGAATTTCATGAAACAACATATGAGCAAGAGCCTATGGTCCTGAAGGAAGAAGTTCAAGCTGCTTTGAAGGAAATAGCAAAAAATAAGGCCCCAGGAATACATGATATACCAACTGACATATTTCAGCTAACAGATGCTGCCCTGGACATGCTCACCAAGTTGTGCCAAGAAATCTGGAGAACAACCACTTGGCCAACTGACTGGAAGAGATCGATATTTGTTCCCATCCCAAAGAAGGGTGACCCAACAGAGTGTGGAAACTACAGAACAATATCATTGATTTCACATGCAAGCAAGATTCTACTGAAGATGATCCAAAAACGACTGGAACAGCACATCAGCAGAGAACTGCCAAAAGTCCAGGCTGGGTTTAGAAGGGGTCGTGGTACTAGGAATATTGTAGTTAATGTTAGATGGATCTTAGCTGAGAGCAGGGAATACCAGAGGAATGTATATCTGTGTTCATTGACTATGCAAAGGTGTTTGACTCTGTGGATCATAACAAACTGTGGCTAACTCTGAGAAGAATGAGAATCCCAGAACACTTGATCGTGCTAATGCAAAACCTATACTTGGGCCAAGAGGCAGTTGTCAGAACAGAGCAAGGAAACACTACACGGTTCAAAACTGGAAAGGACATACGCCAGGGATATGTCCTGTCTCCATACCTTACGCTGAACAGATTATCTGGGAGGCTAGGCTCTACGAGGAGAAATGTGGGGGTCACAATTGGTGGAAGATCTATCAACAATCTGCATTATGCAGATGACACAACCCTGCTTGCTGAAACTGAGTAGGACCTGAAGTGCTTGCTGCAGAGGATCAAGGACTGCAGCCTTCAATATGGATTGAGGCTCAATGTCAAGAAGACAAAGATTCTTACCATTGGGCCAATTGGCAGCATCAGGATGGATGGTGAAAAGATTGAGATTATTCACAGCTTTAGTTTGCTTGGCTCCACAGTCAACACTCTTGACACCCACCAGTAGTCAGGGAAATTAGAAGACATATTGCAATGGGAAAGTCTGCTGTTAGGGACCTTTCCAAACTTCTGAAGAGCAGTGGTGTCTCTCTGGAGACTCAGGTGCGTCTGATACAGGCCATGGTCTTTGCAATCGCTTGTTATGCATCAGAGAGTTGGACAATGACTAGGGAGGACAGAAACAGAACTGATGCCTTTGAGCTGTGGTGCTGGAGAAGAGTGTTGAGGGTACCATAGACTGCTAGGAAAACAAACAGATTCATCCTGGAGAGGGTTATACCGGGCAGCTTCTTGGAGGCAAGGGTTCTGAGGCTTCGTCTAACATACTTTGGACATGTTGTAAGGAGGGACTGGTCCCTAGAGAGGGACATCATGCTTGGGACGGTGTAGGGACAGCGCAGGAGAGGAAGGCCCTCTTATGAGATGGATTGATTCAGTCACTGGGGTAATCTGGATGGGTGTATCGGAGACGGTGCGAATGGCACAGGACAGAGCAGAGTTTAGGGCTGTTGTACATAGGGTCGCTATGAGTCGGGACAGCACATAACAACAACAATCCGTGGAAATGGCTTGTGAAGAAGCTACAAAGTTGCCACAGTATACCCAAAGGTTGCCAAATAATAATTTTGTTACTTTTATTGTTATGTGCTGTTAAGTCACCTATGACTCATAGTGACCCTATGTACAAGAGCTATGAAGCCTGCCCTATCTATCCTGAGCCAGTCTCACTGACTCTGATACACCTACCCCAATTACCCCAGTTACTATATCAATTCACTTCATCCAGGATCTTCCTCTCCTGCGCTATCCCTCTACCCTTCCAAGCATGATGGACTAGTACCTCCTGGCCATGTGCCCAAAGAATGTGAGATGGAGCTTCAAAATCATAGCCTACAAGGAAAAACTTGGTTTCACCCTCTTCAAGGCAGACTTGTCTTGTTTTCTTGATGGTCCATGGTATGTTCAAGACTCTTCTCCAGCACTACAACTCAAAGACCTGTCTTATGAGCCATAGAGCAATGGGGATTTTTGGAGAGGGAAAAATATTGTAAATATATATGTCAAGGGTAACCAGAAAGGGCAAATAGCTATAATGCTCCCTAAAAACACACAAGATAGATTCTATGAAATAGGAGTACTATAATGGTTATTTGCTGACTATGGTCTAGCAAGGCTAGAGACAATAAAACACACTTAGACTAGCTGATAAGGCAACAGATGTGGGACTTTCAAGTATGGAAATGCTAAGGAGGAGGAACAGTTTTAAACAGACACTAGTGGCTGGAACATGGAATGTGAGAACTACGAATGTAGGAAAATTAGATCTTTTTAAGGAAGAAATGGAATGCATAAATATCGACATACTAGGTATTGGCGAGATGAGATGGACTGGCATGGGACATTTTGAATCAAATGATCATATGATCTATTACACTGGAGATGAAAAGGTAAAGAAAAAAGGGGTTGCTTTCATAGTTAAAAAGTAGTATCTAGATGTGTCTTGAAATATAATATTGTGAGTGACAGGATAATATCCATATGCATACAAAGAAGTTCAGTGAATACCACTATCATTCAAATGTATGCACCAATAACCAGGGCCAAAGAAGAGGAAATAGAAGATTTCTACCAACTTTTGCAGTCTGAGATTGATCGAACATGCAATCAAGATGCATTAATAATGATGAGAGACTGGAATGCAAAAGTTGGGAACAGAGAAAAAGGATCAGTAGTTGGAAAGCATAGACTTGGTGACAGAAATGAAGGTGGAGATAGGACGATAGAATTTTGTACAATCAACCATTTATCAGTTGAAAATACATTTTATAAGAAACATAAACGCAGGCTATACCATGGATTTCACCTGATGGTATGCATAGGAATCAGATAGATTACATCTGTGGAAAGAACCGCTGGAGTAGCTCAATATCAGCTGTGAAAACTAGGCCTGCTGCTGATTGTGAAACAGATCACCAACTACTCATATGCAAGTTCAAGCTAAAGCTAAGGAAAATTAAATTGAATCTATGAGAACCAAAATATGACTTGAGTGTATCCCACCTGAATTTCAGAAGCATCTCAGAAACAGGTTTGGGGCCTTGAACACTAATGAGTTATGGGAAGATATCAAGAAGAGTGCAAAAGGTCATTGCAAAGACGGAAGACGGAAGAGGAAGAAAAGACCAAAATGGATGTCAGAAGAGACTCTCCAAACAACTATGAGATATCATGTCACCCCAGTAAGAATAGCAAAATTTAACAGGACATCAAGCAACAAATTCTGGCGAGGTTGTGGAGAAACTAGAACCCTTATTCACTGTTGACGGGAGTATAAAATAGTGCAACCACTGTGGAAGGTGGTGTGGAGCTTTCTCAGAAAGTTGCAAATAGAGATCACCATTTGACCCAGCAATTACAGTACGGGGGAACATAACCCAAAGAGACTATAACTGCCACCCAAGCAGGTATATGTACACCCATGTTTATAGCAGCTTTGTTCCCAAAAGCAAGGAGTTGGAAACAACCTAAGTGCCCATCAACAAACGAATGGCCCTACACCAAGTGACATCATACCATAACATCATGCAAGGAGAACACTAGACCCACACTTGTATATTGTTATATAACATCTGTTTGAGTAGATTGCTCTGTACCTAATGACATTATTTACTGTCAAATAAACAAAGAAATATAACAACAAAAAAACCCCACCAACGAATGCCCAGAGAAGCTGTGGTATATTCACACAATGGAATACTATGCTGCATTGGAAAACAAGGAACTCATGAAATATTATTCAAAATGGGTGACCCTGAAAGTTATTATGCTGAGTGAAATATCTCAGTCACAAAAGGACAAATACTGCATAGTGCCACTGTTGTAAACAGGACTGACATCAGGGTTGGGAGGAGA
>NW_006400157.1:361544-372990 GCF_000299155.1 Elephantulus edwardii
AAGACATTAAGGAGATGAACAGGAGATTTCAAAAGGCTGCACGACAAGACAAAGTATTATAATTAAATGTGCAAAGAGCTGGAGTCAGAAAATCAAAGGGGTTGAACTCGCTCAGCATTTCTTAAGCTCAAGGAATTGAAGAGAAAAGTCAAGCCTGGAGTTGCAATACTTAAGGACGCTTTGCACAGAATATTGAGTGATCCTGCAAGTATTAGAGAAGATGGAAAGAATATGTAGTCATTATACCAAAAGAAATTGGCAGACACAGAAGAATTTCATGAAGCAGCATATGTGCAAGAGCCTATGGTGATGAAGGAAGAAGTTCAGACTGCTTTGAAAGAATTGGCTAAGAATAAGGCCCCAGGAATTGATGGTATACCAACTGACATATTTCAACTAACAGATGCTGCCCTAGATGTGCTCACCAAGTTGTGTCAAAAAATCTAGAGAACAACCACTTGCCCAACTGACTGAAAGAGATCTGCACTTATTCCCATTCCAAAGAAAAGTGATCCCACAGAGTGTGAAAATTGTCGAACAATATCATTAATATCACAAGCGAGCAAGATTCTGCTGAAGATTATCCAAAAACGACTGGAACAGCACATCAACAGAAGTGCAGGCTGGATTTAGATGGGGTCATGGTACTAGGAATATTGTAGCTAAAATCAGATGGATCTTGGCTGAAAGCAAGGAGTACCAAATGAATTTCTATCTTTGTTTCATTGATTATGCAAAGGCATTTGACTGTATGGATCGTAGCAAATTGTGGCTAGCTCTGAGAAGAATGGGTATCCCAGAACACTTGATCATGCTAATGTGAAACGTATACTTGGACCAGGAGGCAGTCGTCAGACGGAGCAGGGAAACACACTGCATCGTTCAAAATTGGGAAGGGTGTACAACAGGGCTGCATCCTGTCTCCATACCTTTCCAATCTTTTCAATCTTTATGCAGAACAGATTATTCAGGAAGCTGGGCTCTATGAGGAGAAATGTGGCATCAGGATTGGAGGAAGAATCATCAACAATCTGCGTTATGCAGATGACACAACCCTGCTTGCTGAAAGTGAGGAGGACCTGAAGCACTTGCTGTGGAAGCTCAGGGACTGCAGTCTGCAGTATGGTTTGAGGCTTAATATCAAGAAAACAAAGACTCTCACCACTGGGCCGATTGGCAGCATCATAATGGATGGTAAAGAGAGTGAGATTGTTCACAGTTCTGGTTTGCTTGGCTCCACAATCAACACTCTTGGCTCCAGCAGCCAGAAAATTAAAAGACGTATTGTGATGGGAAAGTCTGAGATTAGAGACCTCTTCAAAGAACTGAAGTGCAACTATGTCAGTCTGGAGACTAAGGTGCACCTGATACCTGCCATGGTCTTTGCAATCACTTGCTATGCATCAGAGATCTGGACATGATAGAAGGAGAATTGATGCCTTTGAGCTGTGGTGTTGCAGAAGAGTATTGAATATACCACGGACTGCTAAGAAAATGAACAGTTTTGTCATGGAGAGGGTGAAGCCAGGCTGCTCGTTGGAGGCAAGGATTCTGAAGCTTCAGCTGACATATTTTGGACATGTTGCAAGAAGGGACTAGTCATTGGAGAGGGACATCATGCTTGGGAGGGTGGAGGGACAGCACAGGAGAGGAAGACCCTCTATGAAATGGATTGATTCAGTGACTGGGGTAATGGGGGTAGGTGTGTCAGAGATGGTGAGATTGGCACAGGATAGGGCAGAGTTTAGGGCTGTTGTATACAGGGTCGTTATGAGTCGCAGACGACTCAATGGCACATAACAACAAGAGACCTTTGTATTGAGTAAATAACATCCAAAGAGTTTTAATAAAGCATTTAAAATCCTATATGGTTAAATAGTAATGCTTCTCTCCTAAACTTAATAAAGTCAGAGTGAATGCTTAAAGTACACACTCATTTTGGATATTGTTAAGCTACACCAAAAGACAGAGAGGAAGAGAAAACTTATCGTTCTTACTTGTCAGTGACTCCAGTATACAAAATGTTTACAAAGTGAAAAATTAAAAGTATATTTTAAAAAGATTTGTAAAAAAGACTATGTAACAGCCCAGTATCAGGACACTGAAATGGAAATGAAATAGTTTTTTGGGGGGGGGGGGAATAATGGCTAAAATACAACAAAGTAATTATTTCTTGTTGTGAATGAATTTGGACAATTACTTTTAAAAAAAGCCATTTAAGTATGAGGGAAGCAGAGAATGAAAGAGTAAAAAAATACTTATTCAACATGGATAAAAATCCTTGCAGGAAGAATTACATCCTTTGTAGGGGAATAACTTAAGAAAACAACAATAGTTTGACAAATACTAAGAGAACTCTGTTGGCCTAGTGGATAGAAAGTTATCCTATCAAGCCAAAGGTGGGTGATTTTAATCTGTGGTCCTCGGGCCTGGTTTAAATTCTTTTTGGTGAAACATTCTTCTAAGTCGTATAGCACTAGTCTGTCCATTTGCTGTACAAAGGTAACTCATGGTTGCTGTACTGTGACACTGATGTGTTAAATGTGATAATGGTTATTTATGGTGGACAGTGTTTGGTGGAGCTCCCCATTTAAAACAATCTTGGAAACAGGAGTGGCATCCACTTCCGAAATAGCTTGCCTCCAGAAACTCTATGAACTTGGAGAAACAATGAAAGTTAGACAAGTGTTCAGGTCTTTTGTTCATAGGGTCGCTATGAGTTGCGACTCGATGGCACTTAAAAACAACAACAAAGCAAATTTAAAGAATCTAAAATTTGATGGGGGGTAGGTAAAGGAAAGATTGGTACACAAAAAAGCATATGAACTTTGTAAGTAAACTTGTATGTTGTTGGGTAGGTTCAGAAGGGTGCTATGCATTGTAGTCTACTACACAGCACATAACAAGGTAGCAATCTGCTACTCTGGTGGTATATTCAGCAAGGACTGACAAAACAAAAACACATTACTGAATATACCACCAGAATAGCAGATTGCTACCTTGTTATGTGCTGTGTAGTAGACTACAATGCATAGCACCCTTCTGAACCTACCCAACAACATACAAGTTTACTTACAAAGTTCATATGCTTTTTTTTTTTGTACCAATCTTTCCTTTACCTACCCCTCCCTCCAAAACCAAAGGTGATGTCTGACAGTTCAAATTCACAAGCTCCTCCAAAAGAGAAAGATTGGAAATTTCCTCACACACAATTTACAACTTTGGAAACCCAGTATAGGATCAGTTATGAGTAATTTCTGACTCAACGGCTATGAGAGAGATATGCAGAAATTATTGCAAATAAAAGGGGAAAAGGAAGAAATACCTATAGATGTCAAGGATATAGAATTATGACTCATAGCTGATCCTCCAGTAAATTTTCAGAGGCTGCAAACTGCAGGAGGAGATTGCTCATCTTTAGCCCACAGAGTAGCTAGTAGATTTGAACTACCTATGTTTGGGTTAGCAGACCAATTCCTTACTCACTATGCTGCCAGAGTTCCTTAAGGGAGTTGATAGGAAATAAAAAGATAACTTGTAAACTACACTTCAGAAACTCAAAGTCCTAGCAGTTGTAAAAGTAGATATGAGGAAATGGAGGGGGTCTTGCAAAGTAGAAAAGCAACTGAGTGGCTCAGTTCCTCCCAAAATGGTCCCAGAATAAAGGTCCATCATCAGGAATCAACACTGCCCCCTGACTACTACTACTAAGTCCCACTATATATAGGAATCCACATCCTATATTTAATAGAATTTTCTTGGGTGGAAAGTTCAGTTTAATCTCTATAGCTTGTATTCTTTATTTCTGGCCTATCTGAAGTTTAGTTTGTGATCATGTCACTTCTGTTACATGACTGTCAGCAAGAACCAGAATTTCTTTCATGGAACATATGTCTATTGATTTTAGGGAAATGGTTTAAGCTCACACTTGAAATTTTCCAAACATTAAAAACTTTACCCTTGGCAACAATAGCAAAGTTCAACAGGGCAGCAAACAACAAATGCTGATAAGGTTGTGGAGATATCAGAAGTTTTATTCACTGAGGGTGGGAATGTACAGACACCATTGAAAGAAATCTGGTGTTTTCTCAAAAAAATTGCCAACTACTATTTGACCCAGAATTCCACTACTAGGAATATACCCTAAAGAAACCAGAGCCAAGGCTCACAGCTTATTGCTGTGTTATGCACAATGGCAAAGAGATGGAAGCAACCCAAGTGCCCATCAACAAATGAAAAGATAGAAAACTACAATATATCCACACAATAGAATATTACGCAGCCATTAAAAAAAGAATCAACTCATGAAACATTTCACAACATGGGGAAGCCTTGAGGGCATTATGTTTAGTGAAATATCTCAGTCACAAAAGTACAAATACTACATACATTACACCACTGTTATAAACTAGGACAGATGGAGGGGGCAGTGAGGGAGGGTGGGGAGAGAAAGGGAAAAAAGAGTATAGACAATGAACACTGCATTAGAACAGATGAGAGGAAGAACTGCCCAAAAATATGACTAAACATTATATATGTATGGCAACAATCTGGGATAAGGGGTTCATTATGGAGTGGACTGAGGGAATTGGGGGGGGGGAAGAAAATGTGCAATAATAAATTTTTTTAAATCTTTTTTTTTAATAAAACCCAAAACTAGTTTACCTGCATGCCTAGTTGAATTTTCCAGAAAAGGTTTCCAAAATGTAATAATAGAAACCAAAATTAATACATGGAAAAATTACAATGATAATACAAATTAATAAAGCTGAGTTTCTTTGTATGCTAAACTATATATTTTACATATTATTAACTTTGTATTTATATAAAAACTGCATTTACCATCATTCTCTGGCAAATAATATTTTCATAACAAACACATAAGCTCGTTTAATAGACTGAATTTGCAAACACAATCCATACTAAACTTGCACATGTCTTGATTTTAAATTAAGTCATTACAATAGACAACCTCATCATTAACTACTACTGAAGCAATTCTTGTTCTCTATTGTTCCAAACATCAGACAATCACCATGTAAGCATTAGATGTACATCACAAATAAATGTGACTCATAATGGCCCAAGAAAAAAAAGTCAAACACAGACTAGGACAAAATTCTTACACAACAAAGCTCAGAAACAAAAATACATAGAAGATAAAATTCATTATTTAGTCTTTTAGCTGAAATGTTCCCTCATATTTTTATTCTATTTATTAAAAATTATAAACCTCCAAAAGGCCAATCCAAAAATACCGCATCAACAATCTAAGGTTTAAACCAATGACTCTCCATCATACATCATAGTGGCAAACTAGAAACACACAGCTTAATTGTATTAGAATGTGTGTGTGTGCGCGCACTTGCAAACTCAGGCATGCATACACAGGCACATATACACCTGGACACCCCAGTATCCAGGACCCCTTGAGGGTCTGATTAAACTGATCTGACACAAGGTTCTGGCACTGATCATTCCTAAAAGCTTCCCTGGTGAATCTAATATGCAGTCAGGTAGAGAGCCACTACTTTAAACAAATACAGCCTTTTGGGAGAATAATTACTCTAGATAAAATAAAAATTATTTTTATCTTTTAATGATATTTAAAAAAGAAAAAACAACAAGATATTAAATTCATTCCATAGTTACCAAGTGGCTTTTGCAGACACAGAGTAAAAGACTTTCATTTAATTTTTTTATATTTTTTATATTTTTAATGAAAGTTTACAGAGAACTTGGATTTCCATTCATTTATTGTTGCACATTTTCCTCCCTGCCCAGACCTGCCCTCAGTTTGCTTTTCTCTTTGAAAAGGAAAAAAAATTTCTTTCATTGTTATATAATCCTCCCCCCCACCCCCAGGCTACTTTACCATGTAACTCTTATTCTGGACTCCTGTCATGACAATAATACCTTATCATCTGTTGTTGTTATGTGTTGTGGAGTCGCTTGCGTCTCATAGCAACCTTATCATCTATCCCTTTTAAACAGTTCTATCCCTCATCTGTTTCAACGTAGTATACATAATTTATCCCATCTTTCTCAGTCAGTCCCAGTTTACAACAGTGGTACTTATGCAGTATTTGTTCTTTTGTGACTGAGATATTTCACTCAGCACAATGTCCTCCAGGGTCACCCATTTTAAATAATACTGCATGAGTTCCTTGTTTTTCAATGCAGCGTAGTATTCCATTGTGTGAATATTCCACAGCTTCTCTATCCATTCGTTTGTTGATGGGCACTTAGGTTGTTTCCAACTCCTTGCTATTGTGAACAAAGCCGCGATAAACATGAGTGTGCATATAACTACTTGGGTGGCAGTTATGGTCTCTTTGGAGTGTATTCCCAGTAGTGGAATTGCTGAGTCAAATGGTATTTCTATTTGTAACTTTTTGAGAAAGCACTCACTGCCTTCCATAGTGGTTGCACCGTTTTACATACCCACCAACAGTGAATAAGGGTTCCAGTTTCTCCACAACCTCACCAGTTTGTTGTTTGCTGCTCTGTTAAATTTTGCTATTCTTACTGGGGTGAGATAATGTCTCATAGTTGTTTTGATAAAGATGTTTAAGATGTGTTCCCTGCCCTCAAGAAGCTTCCTATTAGCTACACAGAGAAATCCATAAATAAGTAATTAAATATGCTAAGTGCTCTCAAGCTGTAAGAAAATATAGCATGCCTCACAAATTTGAATGCTATCCTTGAACAGGGGTTATAATGCATCTTTCCAATTTTAGTATAAGTCCTACTAGTGCAGGAGAGTCAAGTTACAAGTTACCAAATAACTGATGTCCTTTTGTACTGTCGAGTAGGAATCAACCCAGAGCTGACCCTCTAGCAGGTTTTCAGAGGCAGCTTATCACACGGGAGGAGATTTCCCATCCTTCTCCCACCAATAAATAACTGTTGTTGTTGTTGTTGTTGTTATGTGCCTTTGAGTCTCTTGCAACTCATAGCGACCTAAATCCTGCTCTATCCTGTGCCAACCTCATTGCCTCTGACACACCCATCCCGATTACAGAGGCAAATATCTTGTCTACACAAGGTAAAAACTGGATTCATTTTAATGTCTTTCACCAAAACTACTATATCAAGAAAGTTATTCTTTCTGTTTTAATTTGGATGAGTCACCTAATATTTTCCTTGTATATAATTAACTGATTGTACGTGCACCTACAAAACTAGGAATTTCCAAAATATACAATAAATAACCACAGTATAAAAATTAGCCCATAGTCTATATTGGCAGAATTTTCCTTTTCAGTAACAATACTATGTTTGCTATGCAAGAAATTTTGGGACTTTGATAAGGTGCCATCATTTGAAAATTGTTTCAGTCACTTTAAAGATGCTACAAGAGAAAATGTTATGGAAATAATGGGTATATTTAAAAGAGCATGTATAAGAATTTAACAAATAAAAAACACAAAGGGAAAGTTTCAATTTTTTAAAAAAGAAGTTATATCCTCCCAACATTCATAATTAATTTATTCCCTTAAAGTCTTTTTTTATTCTTTTATTTTTGTGTGCGTGTACCGTCAAATCAGATCTGACTGGTACAGGAGGAGATTGCCCCTCCTTCCCCGGCAGAGCATCTGGTGGATTCAAACCATGCACCTCTGGGATTGTAGTTGCAGCTTCTTGCCACTAGGCCACCAGAGCTCCCCTTATTCCCTTAAAGTCTTAATAAGAAGAAAGGTTGAGGCTGTCAGTGCGCAGGCGCAGCGCCCGCAGCGAGTGTGGCTGTGCAGGTGACAAGATGGCGGCAGAGGGGGAAGCAGCGTGAGGAGCCCGGAGGAGCCCCGAGCCCCATTGAAACGGGCCGCCGTGGCCCTCCGCAGCCCGTAGTATATTTTGGGGAGACTTCAGCCCTGATGAGTTCAATCAGTTCTTTGTGACACCTCGCTCCTCCGTCGAGCTTCCTCCCTACAATGGAGCAGTTTTGTGTGGCGTTCAGGCCACACTCGATGGGCAAAAATACCAGAGAATTGAGTTTGGAGTTAATGAAGTAATCGAACCGGAAGACTTTGCGCCCAGAGCCCCCAGCTACAGTATTTCCAGCACACTGAACCCTCAGGCCCCGGAATTTATTTTAGGTTGTCCTGCTTCCAAAAAGAACCCCGATGATGAGGATAAGGATGCAAACTACAGTTCTGAATGCCAGTACCCAGCATCTCCGCTTACTCTGGATAGCAGTTCCAACGTGGAGAGAGAAGCGTGGGAAAATGATGGCGTCTCTGGTTGTCTCAGACAAAGGGAACGTAAAAAGAAGAAGAAACGACCACCTGGGTATTACAGTTACTTGAAAGATGGCAGCAATGGCAGCGCTCCGACAAAGGCCCTAGTCAACGGCCCCGGACAGCGGAAGTGCAGAGGACACAGAGTTCTTTGGGCGACTTGCCCCCGATGGTCACCCCCAGGACTTGTAATAGCCCTGAGGACTCCCTGGACTTTATGGGTGGCTCTCTGCCCAACGGGCCTTTCCCCAGAGCACTGGACAACCATGCCAGGACTGCGGGCTGCCAGAGCTGTGCCTCCCTGACTTTGAGCAGGCCTGCCTCCCTGTTGAGGCTGCCAGGGACGGGCTGGCAAGGGCAGCAGTGGCCCAGCCTTGTGTCGGGCTTGATACTACTGAGAACCTTGGTGTTGCTAATGGACAAGTACTTGAACCCTCTGGTGCAGACCCAGCTGCCAAAGGGATGGAGCTGCACACAGTGGAGAGCACGGACTCTGAACCTGCGCAGCCCCCTACTGACCCCTCGGCCTTGGTGGCCAGCTCTGCTCCCCCCAGGCCAACCCACCAAGTCATGGGCCAGTCTCTTCCATGATTCCAAACCCTCTTCTTCCTCACCCATGGCTTACGTGGAAACCAAGTATTCCCCACCTGTCACATCGTCTCCGGCCTCTGAAAAGCAGGTTGAAGTCAGAGAAGGGCTTGTTCCAGTTTCGCAGGACCCTGTAGTCATAAAGATCACAGAGTTACTGGAGACTGTAACCCTGATCCATAAACCGGTGTCATTGCAACCCCGTGGGCTGATCAATAAAGGAAACTGGTGCTACATTAATGCTACCTTGCAGGCATTGGTTGCTTGCCCCCCCCCCATGTATCACCTGATGAAGTTCATTCCTGTGTATTCCAAAGTGCAGCGGCCTTGTACATCCAGACCCATGATAGATAGCTTTGTTCGATTGATGAATGAGTTCACTAACATGACAGTACCTCCAAAACCCAGACAAGCTCTTGGGGATAAAATCGTGAGGGACATCCACCCCGGTGCCGCCTTTGAGCCCACATATATTTATAGACTCCTGACGGTCATCAAGTCCAGCTTGTCTGAAAAGGGCCAACAGGAAGATGCTGAGGAATACCTAGGCTTTATTCTCAATGGACTCCACGAGGAAATGCTGAATCTAAAGAAACTTATCTCACCGAATAATGAAAAGCTCAGTATCTCCAACGGGTCCCAGAGCCCCATGGTGAACGACGAGGAGGAGGAAGAACCAGGCGAGGGCAGTGAGGACGGGTGGAAGCAGGTGGGCCCCAGGAACAAGACCTCGGTCACTCGGCAGGCGAACTTTGTCCAGACGCCCATCACTGGCATTTTTGGCGGGCATATTAGGTCTGTGGTTTACCAGCAGAGTTCAAGGGAGTCGGCCACGCTGCAGCCTTTCTTCACGCTGCAGCTGGACATTCAGTCTGACAAGATCCGCACTGTGCAGGACACACTGGAGAGCTTGGTGGCCAGAGAGTCTGTACAGGGCTATACCACAAAAACCAAGCAGGAGGTGGATATAAGTCGCAGAGTGACTCTGGAGAAGCTCCCTCCTGTCCTCGTGTTACATCTGAAACGATTCGTTTATGAGAAGACTTGCGGCTGTCAGAAAATTATTAAAAACATCGAATATCCTGTGGACCTAGAAATCAGCAAAGAACTGCTTTCTCCAGGAGTCAAAAATAAGAACTTCAAATTTGCAGTCGTCTACCACCACGGGAACAGCGCCACTGGAGGCCACTACACCACAGACGTCTTCCAGATCGGCCTGAATGGCTGGCTCCGCATCGATGACCAGACAAAGTGATCACCCAGTACCAGGTGGTGAAGCCCACGGCAGAGCGCACAGCCTACCTCCTCTACTACCACCGTGTGGACCTGCTGTAGCCCATAACGTCGCCCGTGCCCACACAGGTGCCCCTCCTCCCCTCACGTCATGCCACACCACGCCGACTCCACCCCATGCCCACACTGACTGCCCCACGCCGACTCCACACAGACACCAACTCCACCACTGCCCTGTGCTGAAGCAGGTGTCCCTGACGCTGACTCCACCCCTCTACGCTGCAGGCCCTGCCCCAAGGCCACTGTGGTGGCCATGACACCTACCCTCCCTCTCTTCTGTCACTTCTGCAAAAATGGGCTCGAACTAAAGGAGATGCTGGACTTCGTGCACAACATGGTGCATGCTGACTTTTAACTTCCAGATCTAGATCACTTGGTTGAAAAGAGACTCACTTGATTTGGGGGGGGGGAACCAATTAACAAACCCCATGTTTCTGAAATAATGCTGATTCCTGAGATGGGGAAAGGATTTCCATTTGATTTCCAGTCTGATTGCTTAGTATGGTAAGTCCTGCACCAGCAACGACACTTGTAAATTTGTGCAAAATAATTTTCTCTTTCCCGGAAAAAGAATTTTTAAATTCATCACTCTTTTCTCCCTCACCTTTAGTTTTTGATAAATGATTAAAAAAAATAGAAACCAGTTATCAGAGGAGAAGGAAATAATTCTTTCCTCAGAAAAAAAAACGTAATAAGTTGCTGGTTCCTAGCTGGGGGAAAGCATTTTAGTAATTGTGCAATGAGAAACTGTTTCCATACACAATGCCGAGAAAAATCCTTGGAGTTAAGATGTTAGGATACTAGATGGGTGATTGTAACTCTATTGCCATTAAAAGATTTCAAGTTGCATTCACGCTTCTGTGTACATGTCACAAAACATGGGCAGAATACTGAGTGTTAGTTCCTCAATCTGCTCTGTGTAATTCTGCTGTTTGCTTCCTATAATGCCGCCTTTCTAATTGTATACAGTATAGTGATGCCTAGGGGTATAACGTGGTCGCCCATCAATAAAAATCACAAAGTTGGGGAAAAAAAGAAGAAAAGTAAAAGTACTTTAGATAGACAGTAACAAAAAACCTTTCAGTACAAATTTACATCTTCAAGGCCTTTCTGCTTAAATCGAGAGTGAACCAGATGTGAAGTAATATTTTGACTTGTTGTTGTTGTTGTTATGTACCATCGAGTCATTTGCGACTCATAGCGACCCTATGTACAAGAGCCCTAAACGCCGTTCTATCTTGTGCCAACCTCGCTGTCTCAAACACACTCATTCCCACCACTCCACTCACAGAATCGATCCATCTCATTGAGGGTCTTCCTCTCCT
>NW_006400157.1:373660-386907 GCF_000299155.1 Elephantulus edwardii
ACTTTTTCCCCCAAAATAAATATCTCCCTCACTTTGGGGAATGGAGGCAGTGTCTTAGAGCTAGCCCCCGCCCTCCCGCTAGAGGGCCAGCCCCTAGTGCAGGTTGTTGATGATTCTTCCACCAAACCTGACGGCACATTCCTCGTCGTACAGCCCAGCATTCTCCCTTCAGATTGAAAAGGTATGGAGACAAAATACATCCCTGACGGACCCCTTTCTTGATTTTGACTAGAGACTCTGAAAGAAAATACCAAACGAATTTCATTTCTATGTCCAGACTAATATATACAGAAACAATTTATCAGAGAAATAATCAACACCATGTTTTTTTTTTTTACACCACAAAAGTCTATTGAGAATGATACTGGCTCTTGGTTTTACATACATACTTTTCACTGTGTTGAGGAAATACCCCTCTATTCCAATTTTGCTGAGTGCCTTTATCAGGAAGGGGTGTTGGGAGTTTGCCAAATGCCTTTTCTGTATCAACTGCTAAGATCATATGGTTCTTATTATTTAGTTAATATGGTGAATTACATTGATTGTTTTTCTTATGTTGAACTATCCTTGCATACCCGCTATGAATCCCACTTGGTCATGGTGAATTTTTTTTAATGTGCTTTTAGATTCTATTGGCTAGGATTATGTTAAGGATTTTTACATCTATATTCATCAGAGTTATTGGTCTGTAGTTTTCTTTCTTGTTAATATCTTTGCCTGGTTTTCATAGTAGAGTTATGTTTGCTTCAGCATCTATAACTTGTGAAAATGAGTAATCCTCAGTTTCTTAAGCCATTCCTTCTGTTAAAAATTTCTCAGTCTTTCACCTTACTCTATAGCTTTCCTATTCTCTCTCTCTCTCTCTCTCTCTCTCTCTCTCTCTCTCTCTTCCTCTATGTTGTGATGTTTGGAATGGGAGAAAAGGGTTGTTTTATTTCCTTTTTTTCATTTTATTGACACCTTTGAGTGGTTTGCACTTTTTCATCTTGTTTAGCAAATACGTCATTATACTAAAGACATCAAAAAAGTCCTCAAA
The DNA here is from genome assembly GCF_000299155.1 of Elephantulus edwardii. NCBI lineage: Eukaryota > Metazoa > Chordata > Mammalia > Macroscelidea > Macroscelididae > Elephantulus > Elephantulus edwardii. The sequence continues at coordinate 374,697 of NW_006400157.1, forward strand.
CTCATTGCTGACTAGTCAGACTCAACCCATAGTTGACCCTCCAGCAGGTTTTCAGAGGCAGTAAATCACATGACAGTAGACTGCCCATCTTTCTCCCTCCAAGCAGCTGGTAGACTTGAACTTTGTGTCTTTGGGTTGACAGCACAACTCCTTACTCAGTGGTAAGGGATTGCAGTGTCTATGCAAAGGTTTTTATTGTTTTTGGTCAAACATTCTTCTAAGTGGTATAGAACTGGTCTGTCCATTTGCTGTACAGAGGTAACTCATGGTTGCTGTGACACTGATGGCAAATGCGATAACGGTTACCCATGGTGGACAGTGTTTGGTTGAGCTCTCAGATTAAAACAAGCTTGGAAGCAGGAGTGGCATCCATTTCCGATATAGCTTGCCTCTAGAAACTCAAGTGTTCAGGTCTTCCGTTCATAGGGTCGCTATAGATGGTCTATGACTCAACGGCACTTAACAAACAACATGCAAAAGTATGAAGCTATGGGCTGGTTCTAACTCTGTGGTACACAACAGTAACAAAAGGTATAAAATCTTCTGTGGAATCTACTAAATGTTTTATGGTATTGCCTCACTCATGTAAGTTCTTATGTGGAATTGACTGTTATACATAGGATGAAGAAAGAATCTCATTTTCTTTTTTCCATATGAATTACTTCAGCATCACTGTTCAGGGGTTCAGTTTTTTTCTGAGTCTCTAAGGATACCTGTGTCATGTACCAAGTTTCCATTTAGATGTGAGTCCATTTCTAGGTTCTGTTTTGTTAGTAATTAATTAATTAATTATTTAATCAATCCCTATGCTAAAACTGGTGGTAGCTTAATGCCCCAAAGGTTCAAATTGTTTTTCTGTCAAACATTTTTCTAGGTGGTATAGCACTGGTCTGTGCATTGCTATACAGAGGTAACTCGTGGTTGCTGTGATACTGAACACTGTGACACGGATGTACCAAATGTGATAATGGTGACCCACGGTGGACAGTGTTTGGTGGAGCTTCCTGATTAAACAAGCTTGGAAGCAGGAGTGGTATCCACTTCTGAAATGGCTTGCCTCTGGAAACTCTATCAACAGTGCTTTCATTCATAAGGTTGCTATGAGTCGTCTATGACTCAACGGCACCTAAAAACGACAGCAACCACAAAGGTATCCTTACATTCATTAATTTGTGGAATGGCATATTATAAATGGCACTAATCAGATCAGATTTTGTAGAATATAAATGAAATTTCACAGTTAACACTACCTAACATGATCATAAAGAACCAATCACATCAACAGGTCAGTTTTGTTGGGTTTTTATTTTACTTTTTTCCAATATACTAGTTTATTTACAAAATTTGAATACACTGTTTTCCAGAACAGACTGTTCCAATTTCCCTCACTTCCCCACTCATCAAATTGTACTCCATGATTAATCCTCCCCTCCCCCTGCACATCCTCACCCACGCACCTACTCCTTTGGATCCTTATACTCATTCTACAATAATGGTTTTATACTATTTCACTACTTGGAATATACCCTGAGAAAATGAGAACTGAGGCATAAATGGAGACTTGTACACCAATGTTCATAGCATTATTCACCATCGCAAGAACATGGAAACAGCCCAGATGTCCAACCACAAACGAATGGATTGAGAAATTATGGTACATTCACACAATGGAATACTAAGAAGCATGCAGTAACAATGATTTTATAAATTATGACCTTACTTGGGAGGGATTGGAGAGCATTATGCTGAGTGAACTAACTCAGTTACATAAGAACACATCAGTTTTGCAACAACAGAAGTGAAGTGATACCTTTAGCTCTACCAAGGGTGTTTTCCTAAAAATGTTCAATTAGAAATTATCAGAAAGCTGATTGTGTTACTATGAAGCTTGTTGCTGTTGTTGTTGTTATGTGCCATCGAGTCACCTGCCACTCATACCGACCCCTATGTACAACAGCCCTAAATCATTCTCAATCTTGCACCAATCTTACAGTCTCTGACACACCTATTCCCATTACCCCAATCACTAAATCAATCCATTGAGGATCTTCCTCTCTTGTGCTGTCCCTCCACCCTTCCAAGCATGACGTTCCTCTCCAAGGACTGGTCCCGCTGTGCAACGTGTCCAAAGTATGTCAGATGAAGCTTCAGAATCCTTGCCTCCAAGGAGCAGCCTGGTCTCACTCTCTCTAGGATGAACCTGTGTGTTCTTCTAGCCATCCATGGTATATTCAATACTCTTCTCCAGCACCACAGTTCAAAGGTATCTATTCTCCTTCTATCATCCCTAGTCACTGTCCAGCTTTCTGACACATAGCAAGTAACTGCAACAACTATGGCCTGGATCAGGCGCACCTGAGTCTCCAGACTGACATCATTGTTCTTCAGTACTTTGGTGAGATCTCTGACAGCAGACTTTCCCAGTGTAATTCATCTTTTCATTTCCTGGCTGCTGGTACAAAGAGTTTTGATTGTGGAATGGAGCAAACTAAAGCAGTTAATAATTTCAATCTCTTCACCATCTATCATGATGCTGCCAATTGGCCCAGTGGTGTATATCTTTGATGAAGCTCATTATCTCTTTTAAATATTAAAAAAATCAAATATATATCATTACTCTTCAAAACCTTAAGTAATCCAAATTCGTTTTCAAAATTGATCAGAAGATGTTTATTTCCAATCAACACAATATACCATTTAAATATCAGTTTTTTCCAATTATGACTTTGCTGGCTCATTTACATCAGCTAGAACTAAGACACGACAAACATATTCTCTCTCTCTCTCTCTCTCTCTCACACACACACACACACACACACACACACACTTTGTAGGCATTCAGGAAACAATTTACCTTCTCTTGGGTACTTCTAAAAATTGAAGGAACAAAAATCCAACCAAAACTCAAAGAGATTTGTCTCTATAGAATTATGATCTTCACATGGGGTTTTTGAATATTTGAAATGTGACTAGCCTGACTGAGGAAATAAATTCTGAATTCTTGTTTTTAATTAATTTAAATTTACAAAGAGATACTAGATTCAGTTTTTGGAAAACTTTTGGGTATGTTTGGAACAACTTTGGTATATTAATCTGAACAAATATTAATTTTCTAAACCCGAAATACAACTCCACCCTTCCCAGCATCCTGTCCTACTCCAAGGAATAGCCCCTCATCTTGCTTGGGCCCACAATTAACATGCTTGGTACCAGCAGTCAGGAAATAAGGAGGCACATTGCACTGGGAAAATCTGCAGTGAGGGACCTCTTCAAATTACTGAGGAGTAATGATGTGAATTTGAGGACTAACGTGCATCTTATTCAGGCCATGGTCTTTCTGATTAAGAATTGATGCTTTGAGCTGTGGTGATGGAGAACAGCACTGAATGATGAGGCTTCGCCTCACATACTTTGGCCATGTTGCTAGGAGGGGCTATTTCTTGGAGAGGGACATGATGCTACAAAGAGAGGAGGGTCGACAAAGGAGAGGAGGGCCCTCAACCAGGTGGATTGACAGTGTGACTGCTGTAATGGGCTCTTGTGTGTAGGGAAGTGTGAGGATGGCACAGGATAGGACAGGTTTCAGATCTTTTGTTCATAGGGTCTCTATGAGTTGTACTCAACTGAATGGCACCTAACAACAACAACAAGCAACACGCCCAAAATATGTGAGGCAAAGCCTCATCATTCTTGCCTCCAAAGAGCACTCCAGCAGCACCCTCGCCAAGACATATCTATTTGTTCTCTTGGCTATCCATGGAATGTTCAGTACTCTTCTCCAGCACCACAGCTCAAAGGCATCAATTCTTTTTCTGAAAGGTGGGGGAAGAGTGGAGGGTCAGTGAAGGGGAGGAAGACCCTCAACCAGATGCGCTGATTTAGTGACTGCTGCAATGGGCTCTTGAGTTCCAGGAAGTGAAAGGATGGCGCAGGATAGAACAGGGTTTAGATGTTTTGTTTATAGGGTCATTATGAATTGTACTCGACTCCAAGGCACCTAACAACAACAAATAAAGCTCAAATATTTATCTTTTTTTTCCTCCTCTACTAACTTACAAAATTTAAATACAAATTCTAACAAATTCTTTCAATTTTTCTCACCCTCCCATCAAATTGTACAACCCGATGATTAATCCGCCCTCCCCCTGCATATTCACATCCCTCTGCTTTCAGCCTCTCCCTCTGCTTCCAGCCTCTCCCACCCCTCTTGGATCCCTATACTCATTCTACAATAATGGTTTTTATACAATATTTTTCCTTGTGGGACTGAGTTAGTTCACTCAGCATAATGCTCTCCAGTCCCTCCCAAGTTAGGTAATAATTTACAAAATCATTACTCCTGCGTGCTGCATAGTATTCCATTGTGTGAATGTGCCATGATTTCTCAATCCATTCATTTGTGGTTGGACATCTGGGCTGTTTCCATGTTCTTGCGATGGTGACTAATGCTGCTATCAACAATGGTGTACAAATCTCAGTTTGTGCCTTAGTTCTCATATTCTCAGGGTATATTCCAAGTGGTGGAATAGCTGGGTCTTATAGAAGCTCAAATATTTCTGATGAAAATGTAGCTCAGCATCAGAATTGTTGGTGCAAAATAAACATTGACGATTCTGTATGTAACAAAGCATGCAATAATATTAATAATTTTAATATTGATTACATGTTGAAATTATAATATTTTGGACTGTTAATATTAATTTTACCTGTTGTTTCTGCTTTTTAAAAATGTAGCCACTAAAAAAATTTAAATCACAATGTATTGTTCACATTATCTATCTTTTGAGCAGAGTTGCTCTAGAACATTTCCACAACCACTTTACCAGGACATATTTAAATATCCTTCTAGTAGACAAGCTGATCATGTAACAATAGGGCAAGCTAAGTCTGAGTAACGCCTGTAGCAAGCTCACACAATTTCACCATCTGAAGCTACACTGTAAAACCACAACAAGGAAGATATTTAAAATGAGTTTCCAGCACTTAAAATTGAGTACTGCAGGCAACTTACAAGACATTGAGTCAATTGCTCTAAGGTTTTGGTTTCAGACTCTTGTTTCTCTTCAGATCTTATAAATCTTTCGCCTTTTACTAAGGTTTTGATTTCAATACCTAATGGCAGTCCTTAAAATAGACAATAATCACTCCCTCAAAAAAGGAGGGGTTAAAAATATTTCAAAGATCATTTTTCAGAATATCTTAAACATGCAAAAATTACTCTTCAATAGTATCCCCCCCTCCAACTTCTAACGCCACAGAATACACACTATGAAATAAACTTCAAATTGTCAGCATTTCCCTCACAAGCAAATTAGCAAGACTGTGCACTTGGAATATTGCTTGACAAGAATGAAAAGGATTCAAAATAGATTTAAGGACTGGACAATTAGATGTTGAACTGCAGATTTTATTTTCAATCAGCACTGTGATTAATCAGATTCCTTATCCTTCCCTGGTGTAATTATACAACAAAGATGAGTATTTGGACTGTCAGGTCTATATTCTAGACCAGCCTGGTGACTCAAAGCAGACAGCTCTGCCACGCCAACCACCATCCCAACAACAGTCGAGCAGAGCCTCGAAGATTGAATGAACAGTCATTGCATAATGTAGCGTTAAAAATTCCAGTATCTCCAACTCTTTCCCTGCTGGTAAAGTGAGGAATCTGCTGACACTGAACGCACCCCGTCTGAAATGATCCCCTCAAATCCAGGCACGGGGTGAACACAAAGGCATCTAATATCCTGCACAATAGGTACACACCCCACAATTTAAAAAAAAAAAAAAGCTTGGACACTCTTTCTCTGCGCAAGCAAAAGAAATAGAAGCTGCTCTTTTCGTTAATGGTCTGTACTACATTCAAGGTAACAATAACCTCAACTCTTCCCAGGAAAAACTATAAAAGAGGTTATGCCACGTTCCTGTGAAGCCGTCAGAAAAAAAAAAACTGCAGGCAGATTTCAGCCAGTCTTCCGCCTCAAGGGGTGGCCGACATTGGCCTGTCTGCCTCAACCGACCTCGGAGAACCCCAGATTCCTGTGGGCAGGAGGCTCAGGTCCACGTCTATAAATCCTCGAGGGTGAGGGGCTCTAGGAAGATAGAGGAGGGAGGCGAGGGGGCAGGCCCAGAGCGGGTGTGGGAGGACCTGAGCATTACTGAAATGCATTTTTCCACATTCCCGCTCCCTCGCGTGGAGACTCACTTGCCGATCACCTCGCACAGCTCGTACACATCCTCGAACAGCACGTCGTCGTCGGCCATGGTCCGGAGGGGACAGTGGCCGCAGCGGGGAGGGCTCCGAATACGGGTGTGGGGGCGCCAAAGAGCTCAGAGCCCGGCTCCTGACTCGCCTCCTCCCCTCAGGACCCACGAGCCCTCGGTGCTGGGGACGCTCGAAAAGGGCCGCGTTCACTGCTAGGCCTGCAGACTGCAGCTCCTGCTCTGCGGGCGACCGCCCCGGCGCGGGCGGCGGGGCCGGGACTCTAGCTAAGCGAGGGCGACCCGGGCCTGGCGCCGCCCGCCCGCCCGCGGCTCTTTGAGCTGGTCGGGCTGCGTTAGCGGGCGTGCGGATCCTTGGGGACCGCGCGGTGCCACGCTCCCCGCTCGTCAGCCCGCGCGGGCCGCGAAGCCGCGGCCGCTCCCTCTCCCCAAGGCGCGGCTTGAGGCGTGGCGTGGGGCAGCTCAGGCTACAAGGGGGGCCGCGACAGGACTATGGAGGGAGAACCACAGCGGAAGGAGGTGGCAGCAGATCGACGCTGGGGACCAGGAGGCGGTGGCAGAGACGCTTCCTCCTCCCTTTCCTCCTCCAGTCGCCACCGCTGCCAGTCCGGGAGTGGGAGGGGACTTGGTGGGACTGGTGCTCTGTGCGGGCGGTAGCCGCGGCTGCCGCCTTGTGCTCCTCCTCCTCCTCTGCCTAAGTCGATGATCCGCTCGCGTACCAGGTTGGCGCACACACGTCAACCCTTCCACCCTGCGCCGAGCAGCGCCCCGCCCACTCCAGCCCAGTGGGAGGTGGCGACCCAGGGAAGGGAACGGTTAGGAGCATGCGCGCCGCCGCCGGACCACGTTGCGGCGAACAAGCTCCTGGAATCTAGAAAGGGTGGGGGAGTGGGCCGGAGACAAAAAGGTCCACGAAAGCACGCACTCCCTTGGCTGGCTGAGGGGAGAAACAGGGAACCCAGCCACCCTCCTCCTTCTATTGTAACTACGGAAAGCCTTTCCCAGATTCTACAGGACAAGAAGACAGGGAAAGATTCCTAATGAATGGGAAAGCAATAAGAGAGGTGGAGAGGTTGTCACTCAAGTCACTCAAGACTGTGCCAGGCGGCGGATGTTTTTAGTACCACCCTTACTAAAGATCAGGGCTTCTGGAAGGGAATCGTCCACGAACAAGTGGATCAAACAAAAGCTATCCAGGAATGTGTGGAACAACAAACAGCAATTTAAGAGAGACAGTTCTCCCATGTTCTGCCTCAAAGTCAACAAATAATCTGTTCAGCCTTTACCACACTAGGGGCCGCCCAAAGAGAGGTCAAGGACTTTAAGCCTCTTTGCATATTGTATCCGCAAACCCCTAGCGCCTGCTTTGCTCGCTATACTCCCTGTAAATGTTAGATATTTCAGGAGAAAAATGTAAGTAGGGGAGTGGGTGCACAAGATCGGTGAGATTCTGGGTGTTGCCGCTGTACTAGGTTTCATTCAATAGCAAGATTTCTGTTCGACTGAGCATGTGCAGAATGAGCAAAAGCCATCAGACAGGTATATGCCTCAGTTAAAGACCAATTTAAAATTTTTTAAAAATCTTTGTCCCTCTATCAACAGAAACACACAATTCGTTCATAACTCATCTCCCAGAAGGCATCTGGCAAAATTCTCAATGTGATAATAAAAATAAAATTATAATATTTACCAAAGGGGTGGGGAGCGGAGAGGTGTTGTGTTTAAACCTTTAGCCATTCCATTCAGAGACTTGAGTAACTTGCCAGCGCTAAGGATCTAGGTACTAGACCTTCCCCCCCCCTTTTTTTTAAAAAAAAGTAGATCAGAGGAAAATAAAATTGTAATAGACGGTTTTCCGCCTTTACCAAAGAGCTTGTGCATTGCCTAGGGAAGAGGACAGTCTAACAGTTTCAAATCACTGGCACCAAGTTGTCTTGTTCTAATCTGAAGTGTACAGCTTCATGTCCCTTCTCCAATCCAGACCTGAGACATGGCAAAGTTTGTTGACTTCACTTTACTGTTTAATATCTTCCACAGTGCCGTACTCTCACAGCGAGAAAAAGACAATTATAACACAGAACGGAAAGTAAATAAAGCAAATCCTATATCATACTAATCATCTCCGATACATTTGAGCCCATTGCTGGAGTCAGTGTGTCAATCCATTTTATTGTGAGCTTTCCTCTCTTTCACTGACCCTCCACTTTTTCAAGCAAGATATTTCTCGCCAAGGAATAGCCTCTCCTAGAAAATGTCTGAAGTATGAGAGACAAAGCTTCACCATCTTTGCCTCCATGGAGCACTCTGGCTGCACCTTTTCAAAGACATATTTGTGGGTTGTTGGGTTTTTTTTTTTTTTGCAATCAGCGGGGTGCTCAGTACTCTTCTCCAACACCACACCTCAAAGACTTAAATGTTTTCTGTCATACTTATTCATTGTCCAGCTTTCTGCAGCATAACAAGTGATTGAAAAGACAATGGGCAGAATCAGGCATGCCTTAGTTCTCAAACTGGTATCATTAATCCTCAGTAATTTGCATTTTCCCAATGCAATACCTCTCCTGGTCTTCTGACTGCTGGTAAGAAGGATGTTTATTGTGAATTCAAGTAAGATAAAGTCGTTGAAAATTTCAAGCTTTTCTCCATCTATCCTGATCTTGCTTATCAGTCTGGTGGTGAGGATTTTTGTTTTCTTACACTGAGATGTAATCTTCTGTAGAAAGCTCTTTAAATGCTCCTCAGTTTTAGCAGTCAAGGTTGTGTCATTTGCATAATGCAGGTTATTGAGTTTTCTTCCTCTCCTGATGCCACATTCTTCCTCATTGAGTCCAGCTTCTATAATGATTTGTTCAGCATACAGATTGAATATGTATGGAGACAGTCTACAACCCTGATACACACCTTTCTTAATTTTTTAAACTATGTGACGTTTCCTTGCTTTGTTCACACAACAGCCTCTTGGTCTAGATACAGGTTTTGCATGAGCACAATTAAATGTTCTGGAATTCCTATTCTTCTCAATGTCAACCATAATTTGTTATGATCCACACTATGCCTTTGCATAGTCAATAAAACACAAATAAACATTGTTCTGGAATTCTCAACTTTCAGCCAGGATCCATCTGACATCATCAGTGATATATATGCCTGATGCCATGGCCTCTTCTAAACTCAGCTTGAATTTCTGGTAGCTCTCTGTCTATGTAATATTCTAGCCATTTTCTGATGACCTTCAGCAATATTTTGCTTGCATGTGATATTAATAATATTGTTTGATAATTTCCACATTCTGTTGGGTCACCTTTCTTGGAAATGGGAACAAACGTGAATGACTTCGCAGCTGTCCTCTAAATGTTCTGACATAGTCTAGCGAGTGTGTCCAGGGCTGCATCTGTTACTTAAAGCAATTGACGTTGGCATCCCATCAATTCCTGGGACCTTATTTTTCCCCCCAATACCTTTTGTGCAGCTTAAACTTCTTCTTTCATCACCACTGGTTCCTGATCATATACTTCTTTTTGAAATGTTCCATGTTGGCCAATTCTTTTTGGTACAGTGACTCTATGTATTCCTTTTATCTTCTTTTAATGCTTCCTGGATAATTTAAGATTTTACTCATAGCATCTCTCAGTATTGCAACTTGAAGCTTAATTATTTTTTTTTTTTTTAGTTTTAGCAAAGTATTATAACGGAATGTGAATAGAACTGGAATTGGAGTACAAAATGGGAAGAACTCATTCAGCATTTCTCAAGCTGAAAGAAAAACAGCCACCCATGGGGAACAGGTTTCAGGGAAGTGTTCTGACTAAGACAGATTAAGAAGGAGAACTATTTATTCTTGAAATAATAGGCCATTGAGAACTTTATGAATAGGGGGGAACTTTATCTGATGCATTGGCAGATGAAGCCTTCAGATTGGAAGGCACACAAAATGACTACAACAGTGAATTTAAGCACAGCAGAGATTGTGAGGAAGGCACAAGACTAGGCAGCATTTCATTCTGTTGTATACAAGATCTGAGTTGGAGCTGATTTGATGGCTTCTGACAACAAATCTTTGTGAAAGTAGACTGCCACATCATTTTCCTTTGGAGCAGCTGGTGGATTAGGCTTTTTTATTTAGTAGCCAAATGCTTAGGTCACAACACCTTAGAAATTCAACTGGGCAGTTTTACTATGTTCCACAAGATCAGTATCAGACAGAATCAACTCTATCACAAACAGGTTTTTATTCTGTCTAGAGGAGAACTTAGGAGCTATTCCGATGTAGTATATTACACATTATGCTGCTAACTGAAAGATCAGCTGTTCAGGGGAGAAAGATAGCTAGCCTCCTCCCTTAAAAATTTACTGCCTCTGAAACTCAGAAGAGATTTGCTATGAATTGGAATGTACTCAATGGCAGTGAGTGGAGGAGAAACTGGTGAGAGCAGGTGGTTTGAAATTACTGCAAAACACACCTGGTGTGATTATTGTTAGGTGTCATTTAGTCAACTGTGACTCTATAAACAATAGATATGAACCTTGCTCTATTCTGAACCATCATCGCAATCATGTGTTAGCCCGTTGTTACAGTCACTGTGTCAATCCATCTTCTTGGAGATCTTCTCTTTCTCTGACTCTCCTCCTTTCTCAGTATTATCTTTTTCTGAAGACTGGACTTTCCTATGTGAGATGAAGTGGAAGTTTCACCACTCCTTGCCTGTAAGGAGCACCCTGGCTACGCTTCCTCCATGACAAATCTGTTTTTTTTACAACAAATAAGATTTTCAGTACTCTTCTCACATAATAACAACAACATTGTAAAGTAGATAGACCTCTGTTGATGTTATGTGCTGTCAAGTCAACTCTGACTCATAGTGACCCTATGAACAACAGATATAAGTCTGGTCCTATCATGTGCTGCCCTCACCGTATCTGACACTCCAACATTTTAAATATATATATATTTAAAATTAAACGCATAGTAAAAAGAATTCAAAGTCTTTGTTGAGGATTTGGAATGGATTCATAAAAGCTGATCCTTCGGGGAGCTCTGGTGGCCTAGTGGCAAGGAGCTGCAACTACAATCCCAGGGGCGCACGGTTTGAATCCACCAGATGCTCTGCCGGGGAAGGAGGGACAATCTCCTCCTGTACCAGTCAGATGTGATTTGACAGTACATGCACACAAAAATTAAAAAAAAAAAGCTGATCCTTCATTGAGATTTCAGAGGCTGTAAATCACATGACAAGAGATCACTCATCTTTCTCCCGAGAAGCCTCTTGTGCCTTTAGATTGGTAACACAACTCTCTACAGACTAAGCCATCATAGGTAGGTACTCCATATATCCTTGTTCAACATATTAAAAAAAAAAACAAAACAACCCAACCTCTTGAATCAGATTAGAGACTAACAAATAGTTAGAGAAAGGATATGAGAAGCTAACAGAAAACAGTTAAGTGGTTGAATTCTTGTTAATAAAAGATAAAAAAGAAATAAGGTTTTTAGAGAGGATAGTCACTAGTATCAAAGCTGAAGAATATAAAAAAGACAAAACAACTATGAAATGCCATCTCACCTCAGTCAGAATAGCAAAATTTAACAGAACAGCAAGCAACAAATGCTGGTGAGGTTGTGGAGAAACTGGAACCCTTATTATTGGGGGGAGTGTAAAACGGTGCAATCACTGTGGAAGGCGGTATGGCGCTTTCTCAAAAAGTTGCGAATAAAGATACCATTTGACCCAGTAATTCCACTACTGGGAATATTCCCTAAAGAGACCATAAGCGACATCCAAGCAGATATATGCACACCCATGTTTATTGCAGCTTTGTTCACAATAGCAAAGAGTTGGAAACAACCCAAGTGGCCATCAATAAACGAATGGATAGAGAAGCTGTGGTATATTCACACAATGGACTACTACACTGCATTGAAAAACAAGGAACTCATGCAATATTATTCAAAATGGGTGACCCTCGAGGACATTATGCTGAGTGAAATATCTCA
>NW_006400157.1:387201-403475 GCF_000299155.1 Elephantulus edwardii
TTCATTAAAATTAATAAAATATTTTTTAAAAAAGTAAAAAAAGAAGAATATAAAAGAGAATAAGGGAAGAGAAAAGGGGCACTGGATTTATTTCTTCTAATTGAAAGTAGTTCTACTAGCTATCTTCTGTGTAGAGAAACAAAATCTTGCACAACATTTGAGGGTTTTTTCCTTCTGCTATAGGTAAGAGAGATTTCAAAGGTAAGTGTAGGAAATTAAATTGGCATCTCCTCATTAATTCCCTTTGTCCACATTTCCTGGTGCTTGCACTCTAGGTAAACTGTCACATTAGGTGGTAAAAACATACACAATTAGGTCCAATATATTCAACGAATGACTTCTATTGAACACAACCCTAGCTAAGTTGCAAACATCCAAGGAAGTCACCCAAGGCTAAACAGAAAAGAGTATAAATTGCTATGCTAAATGCACTGTGTAAAAGGTTAAGTGATTAATACAAGCCTATCAAAACTAGAAGGTTTAATCATTTACTCTCCCAGGCAGGTGTTGATCACATCCTTTCTCTTGGGGTCTTTCCTGGCAGTATGGGCCTATAAAACTCTTCAAGAAAGTATTTTATTCTTATCATTCTTTCTCATAAACGGAAACTTTTTCTTTTTAATGTAGATTCTTCTTAAAAAATCCTTTTCATAGAGATAATCTATAATGTCAGAATCTGCACTCATGAAATATCCCATTTTTCCCAATAGTAGTAAGAAACATATTAACTTTCCACAGGCTGTTTGTTGTAATTCCAGGTCTAGTAGGAATTCTTCCATGATATTTTCCCTTAGGTATTCTAATCAAATATATCCCATTCAGGCTTATTTACTCTTGTTATTGGCTTTAAATTGTTTTGTAAATGGAGACAATAGCAAAGAAAGTAACCTTTTGTAAAAGGTAATAGAAATATTAAGAAAAAGAGAAAAGAGAGTGATTGTAAAACATCATTGTAAAACAGAAAACATCATTCATTGAAGGTTTATTATAAATGCCAGATACTAGGTGAAAATCTTCATGTATTTCATTGAATTCATGTTACAATTTTATGAGGTTTATCATTACCCTTATTTTACTGATGAGGAAGTTGAGATTTGGTTGACACAAGATTGTTCAGTGTGCCAAAAATCATACAATTAGAATGAAAAGCCAGAGTTTAAATCAAATCTACCAAAGCCTGAGTCATCATACATCCTGCCATTGCCGTTTTTGTGTTTTTCTGAAGCAGTAAGTCTTGTTTTCATTTTCCTCCCCATGATTAACCAAAATGTATCCCAGGCTGTATCCTTTCTCTATACCTGTTCAATCTGTATGCAGAACAAAGCATTCAAGAAACTAAACCATATGAAGAAGAACGTGGCAGAAGGATCAGATCAAGACTCTGACCAGATTAAGACGTGTTAAAAAAAATGTGTTATGTAGATGACACAACTTTGTTTACTGAAAGTGAAGAGAACTTGACCTGCTTGATGCAGAGGATCAAAGACTATATCCTTCAATATGAGTTATAATTCAACATCAGGAAAATAAAAATGATAGAGAAAATATTGAAGTCGTCAATAGTTTCATCTTGATTGAATCCACAATCAACACCATTGTCTCCAGCATCCAGGACATCAAAATATGTACTGTATTGGGAAAGTCTGCTGTCAGGGACCTCTCCAATAGGACTGAAAAGCAATGATGTCAGTTTTAAGACTAAGGTGCACCTGATCCAAACCATGATCTTTTTAATTACTTGCCATGCAGCTGGAAGTTGGACAATGAATAAATATGACAGAAGCATTAATATCTTTGAGTTGTAGTGTTCGAGAAGAGTAGATTGTTAAAGGATAAGCAATTATGTCTTGGAAAAAGTGCAGTCAGTTTGCTTCTTAGAGGCAAGGAGAGTGAAACTTGATCTCACACACTTTGGACAGGTTGTTAGGAGGAGCCAGTCCTTGGAAAAGGACATCATGGTTGGAAAAGTGAAGAAGGAGAAGCCTCTTAATGAGAAAGATTGACCTAGTGATTGGACTTGAGAATGTCAAAGATGATGAAGATTCACAGGATAAGGCAGGATTCAGATCCATTGTTCATAGGGTCACTATGAGTTGTAGTTAATTTGTTAGCACTTAACAACAACCTTAGGTAAAGAGTACTGTGGACTATCAATGATAACAATGAAGTTACTGTGTACTGAAGTTGTATTTAGTGCCAGGCACTAAGTTTTTCAGGTACATGTTTACTTATTCCAGAAAACTTTATTCTTTATTTATTAAGAATTAGGCACCAAGGATTGGATAACAAGTAAAATTAATTTGATTCCTAGTCTCTTGAAGCTTGTAGGTCAGAGAGGGAAACAGATATGAGTGAAATGTATATATTTGACAGTTCCAGTTACGTTGCAGATATAAAGCTTATTACTTTCATTATTTTGTATATTTTTTAGTTTGAATCTTTCTAACAACATTTACTTTCTCCTACACTTTTACAACTGTCACAATTTTCCTTAGTTTTAAAACTCGAATAAAGTCAGACCTACTACTTTATTTTTTTCTTTTATTTTTTTACTGTTTACTTACAAAGTTCATATACATTGTTTTTCACACTGGATCTTTCCTTTTTCCTTTATCCATCTCTGCTTTCATCTTTTTTGTCAACTCTATGAGTTGCTACTGTTGTGCTCATTTTATAGCTTAAATTAGGATAAGAGAGACCGAGTAGTTTGCACAAGTTCACATAGTTAGTAATTGAATTTGAACCAATTTCCAGAGACTAAGTTCATGCTCTAAAAACATATCATTCAATTCTGACAACCACATCTCTAAGAGTGAACAAAACTGCCTTTTGCTGATTGGTTACTGTGGATCCTGAGATCACGGAGCACCAAGTTTAGAGCTGAGTGTGGGCAGCAGTGGGTGTTAAGGGTGCTGATGATAGGCCTGTCTCCTATAATTATGCATAATCCCATCTCTTCTCCTCGTAAGAAATACATCTAAGTGTGGAGTCAGGATAGCGGTTTGGTTTCCACTGTTTCATATCACATTAAATGCAAGTGGAAGCATAGACTAGAAATTATTGTTAAAGCAGTTGTTTTCAACACCTAATGGTAGGACAGAATGACAACTGAGTGCACGAGTTCCTAAAACAAATCACAGTTCCAATTACTTTGCAGGTTTCTTTATGCTAAATAGGGTTACTAGTAGATGTGGGCCAGAAAACAGCTTCCCAGGGAAAGGAGGGGGGGAAGTGGGTAACAGATATCCTGATCTAATAAAGATGGGGCTATATCTTGGCTGAAAGCAGAGAATACCAGAGGAATTTCTATTTGCGTTTCATTGCCCATACGTTTGACTGGGTGGATCACAACAAACTGTGGCTAACTCTGAGAAGAATTGGAATACCAGAACACTTTATTGTGCTTATGCAAAACCTATACTTGGACCAGGAGGCAATCATCAGAACAGAGCAAGGAAACACTGCATGGTTCAAAATCAGAACTGAGTGCATCAAGTATGCACTCTGTTTTCATACTTTTTTAATCTATATGCAGAAGAGATAATTCATGAGGCAGGACCTTACGAGGAGGAATGTGACATCATGATTGGAGGAAGACTTACCAACATGTGCTAGAGAAGAGTATGAAACATACCATGGTCTGCCAAGAGAACTAACAGATCTGTCCTGAGAAGGGTGAAACCATGCTGCTCTTTGAATGCAAAGATTTTATAGCTCTGTCTTATATACTTTTAGCATGTTGCCAGGAGGGACTAGTCCTTGGAGAAGGACATCGTGCTTTGAAGGGTGAAGTGACAGTGCAGGCGAGGAAGACCCCAAATGAGATGGATTGACAAAGTAACTGGGGTCATGAGGGTGAATGTGTCAGAGACAGTGAGATTGGCTCAGGATAGAGTAAGGCTTAGAGTTATGAGTCATAGGATCGGTTTGGGTCACAGTGAACTCAATGACACATAACAGCAACAACAATGTTCATAATTCAACTATGGAAATGAAGCTGGTAATATCCTTATGGAAATATCCGCCAAACTTGAATGTTAAGAATACAAGGAATCTTAAATAATGTATACTGAATTGAAACAGATGAGAGAGAAAACGATTTAAAAGGGATATATGTGCAGTTAGTTAGATATTATTGTCATGGCAGGAGTCCAGAATGAAGGCTACATAGTGGAGTGGACCTGGGGGGAGGGATTGTAAAACAATGAAAGAATTTTTCAAAGAGAAGAGTGTAAGTGCAACAATTAATGAATGGAAATCCAAAGTCTCTGTAAATTTTCATTAAAATTAATAATAATAAAACAAACCAAAAAGAATAATGCAATAAATCATAAAACATAGCGTAATGTTTTAAACTTGAAGTTACTGGAAATCATAAACCCACCTTTAAATGTAATCGCATATCAAAATACACACAAAAAATTATACCACCTAGTATTGGCTAAATTTCAGAAGAATAGGAATCTCAGAACAGTTGATTGTGCTTATGCAAAACCTATACTTGGACCAGGAGGAAATCATCAGAACAGAGCAAGGAAACACTGCATGATTAAAAATCAGGAAAGGTGTACACCAGAGATGCATCCTATCACCATACTTTTTCAATCTATATGTGGAACAGATCTTCTGGAAGGCTGGGTCCTATAAGGAGAAATGTGGCATCAGGATTGGAGGAAGACTCCTCAACAACTAGCATTATGTAGATGACACAACCTTGATTGCTGCAACTGAGCAGGACCTGAGGCACTTTCTGCAGCAGGTCAAGGACTGTAGCCTTCAAAATTAATTGAAGGTCAACATCAAGAAAACAAAGGTTCTTATCACTAGGCCGACTGGTAACATCATGATAGATGTGAAGAGATTGAGACTGTGGACAGGTTCAGCTGGCTTGACCCCAGCAGCCAGGAAATCAAAAGACAAATTACATTGGGAAGATCTCTCCAAAGTACTGAAAAGCAACGATGTCTCTCTAGAGACTAGTCTTTGCAATTACTTGCTATGCATCAGAGAACTGGGCAATGACTAAAGATGACAGAAGAATGGATGCCTTTGAGTTGTGGTGCTGGAGAAAAGTATTGAGTATATCAGGGCCTGCTAAGAGAACAAATAGGTCCACCCAGGAGAGAGTGAAACCAGCCTGCTCCTTGGTGGTAAGGATTTTGAAGCTCTGCCTGACATACTTTGGGCACGTAGCCAGGAAGGACCAATCTTTGGAGAGAGACATCATGGATGGAAGGGTGGAGATACAGCACAAGAAAGGAAGACCTTGGATGAGATGGATTGACGTAGTAACTGGGGTAATAGGGGTAGGTGTGTCAGAGACAATGAAATTGGCTAAAGATAGAGTAGGGTTCATAACGTCACTATGAGCTGAAGTTGACTCGATAACAGACAATAACAACAACAAATCAGACTTTTTACTAAAAGAGATAAACACTGCAGATGAACTATAAGCTGAAATTTCCTGAGCCATGATCATTATCTTTGATGACATGGAAGGCTGTAGAAATACTGAAGAGTGCATCACAGAGAGGCTTCTGGTTAAGCCATCATCCACAGTGGGAACACTGAGGCAGTTTCATTGTACCTTACTAGGCACTTGTAGAAAGCATTGCCTTCTATGGGAGATTGGGCACTGAGGCTGTAATGGAGAAAATGGTTACAGGAGACAATGAAGGGCGTAATAGCTCTCAGAAATGAAAGGATTGAGCACATTTTGGCAATGAAAAACTGCTTTATTTAGAAGGTTCCTATATGAATTTGCTTTACTTTGCTTTCCTATATCCACTTTAGTTGTTGCTTGTACCAAAAAAAAAAGAAAAAGAAAGAAACAAAACCTTCTAATTTAAAGTAGTTGGTTAATGTAGTTGGAAAATATGGACTTGGTGACATAAATGAGGCTGGGGATATAAGGATAAAATTCTGTACAATCAATGATTTATTCATTGCAAATACCTTTTATAAGAAACATAAACGCAGGTTATACACATGGATTTCACCTGATGGTACGCACAGGAATCATATCTATTACATTTGTGGAAAAAATCGTTGGAGAAGTTCAATATCAGCAGTGAAAACAAGGCCAGGTGCTGATTGTGGAATCAAGTACTCATCTGCAAGTTCAAATTAAAGCTAAAAAGGTTAAATCATATCCACAGGAATAAAAAAATTGATCTTGAACTTATCCCCCCTGAATTTAAAAACCAACTCAGGAACAGGTTTGAGGCCTTGAACACTAATGAACGACGACCAGATGAACTGTGGGAAGATATCAAGAATATCGTTCATGAAGAGTGCAAAAAGTCATTACAAAGAAGGAAGAAGAAGAAAAGACCAAAATGGATGTCAGAAGAGACCCTGAATATTGCACTAGAGCACTGAGAAGCCAAAGCCAAGGGAAGAAATCAAGAAGTTAAGAAGCTGAATAGAAAAAAAAAAAAAAGAAGCTGAACAGAAGATTTCAAAGAGCAGCTCAGGAAAACAAGGCAAAGTATTTTTATGAATTGTGCAAGGAGCTGGAGTCGGAAAATCGAAAGGGTTGAACTCGCTCAACATTTCTTAAGCTGGAGGATCTAAAGAATGAAGTCAAGCTTCTAGTTGCAATACTTAAGGATATGGACAGAATACTGAATGATTCAGGAAGCATTAAAAGAAGATGGAAGGAGTATACAGAGTCACTGTACCAAAAAGAACTGGCTGACACAGAAGAATTTCAAGAAACAACATATGATCAAGAGGCAATGGTGATGAAGGAGGAAGTTCAGGCTGCTTTGAAAGATTTGGCAGAAAATAAAGCCCAGGAATTGATGGAATAACAATAGACATAGTCTGAATCAGATGCACCTTAGTCCTTAAACTGACATCATTATTCCTCAATAATTTGGACAGGATCCTAAATTCAGACTTTCCGAGTACAATACATCTCCTGATTTCCTAACTGCTGGTACCAATGGTATTAATTGTGGATCCAAGTAAGATGAAGTAGTTGACAGTTTCAATCTTCTCTCTATCTTGATGTTGCCCACAGGTCCAGTGATGAATAAAGATTCTTGTCTTCTTAACATTGAGATGCAATCCATATTAATGGCTGTATTATTAGATATCCTGCAACATGTGCTTCAAGTTCTCACTTTCAGCAAGCAAGATTGTGTCATCTGCCTAACGCAGGTTATTGATGAGTCTTCTTCTGATCCCAATGCCACATTCCTCTTTCAGTAGAGGAATAAATAAAGGCCTCTGAAAACCCTATGAACGTGGATAATTGTAGTGGTAGAGCCTAGATGTGAAGTTAAGGAAAATGATTTCTTCATTGAAAATTCCTTTTTTAACACAAAAGATGACTTTAAACATGGATCTAGCCTGATCCATCAGACACAAGAATCAGATTGACTACATTTGTGGAGGAAATCCTTGGAAAAGCTCAATATCAGCAGTCAAAATGAGGCCAGGAGTGGACTGTGGATCAGATCATCAAAATTAGTCATATGCAACTTAAAATTGAGGCTGAATAAAATGAAAATAAGTCCACCAGAACCAAGATCTGATCTTGAGTCCATTCCCCCTGAATTTCAAGATCATCCTAAGAACAGGGTTGAAGCACTGGACACCAATGATTGAAGACCAGATGAGTTGTGGGATGATATAAAGGATATCATCCATGAAGAAAGGAAAAAGTTGAAATGGATGGCAGAAAAGACTCTAAAAATTGCTCTGGAGCATGAATAAGCCAAAACAAAAGGAAAGCATGCCAAAGTGAAAGGGCTAAACAGAAGATTTCAGAGGGCAGCTCAAGAGGACAAAGCAAAGTATTATAATGGAATGTACAGAGAACTGGAATTGGAAATTAAGAAGGGAAGAATTCACTCTGCATTTCTGAAGCTGAGAGAACAGAAAAACAAATTTAAGCCTTGTGTTGCAATATTGAATGATGACCCAGAAATTATCAAAAGAAGATGGAAGGAATACACAGAATCACTGTACCAGAAAGAACTGACTGACACGGAAAGATTTCAGGAAGTTCCATATGAACAGGAGCCAATGGTAATTAAGGAGGAAATGGAAGCTGCGTTGGCAAAAAATAAGACCCCAGGAATCGATGGGATACCAAGTGACTTGTTTCAATTAACAAACGCAGCCTTAGATGTGCTCACCAGTTATGCCAGGAAATTTGGAGGACAGTTGTCTGGCCAATGAATTGGAAGAGATCCATATTTGTTTCCATTCCCGAGAAAGGTGGTCCAACAGAATGTGGAAAGTATCAAACAATATCAATGATATCACATGAAAGCAAAATACTGCTGAAGATCATAAAAAAAAATACAAAACCCCTGCTAGGATAGCACATAGATAGGGAACTGCTGGAAGTTCAAGCAGGATTTGGAAGAGGCTGTGACACCAGGGATATCATTACTGTTATCAGATAGATCCTGACTGAAAGTAAGGAATACAAGAAGAATGTCTTTTTTGTGCTTTATTGACTATACAAAGACATTTGTGTGGATCATGAAAATTTATGGCTGACATTGAGAGGAATAAGAATCCCAGAGCACTTAATAGTGCTCATGCAGAACCTGCACCTGGACGCTGTTGTGCTAATGGAGAAGGGGAACACTGCATGGTTCAAAGTTGGGAAGGGAGTGTGGCAGGATTGTATTCTCTCTATATACCTATTCAATCTGTATGCTCAGCAAATTATCTGCGAAGTTAGACTCTGTGAAAAGGAGTGTGGCATCAGGGTTGTGTTATGCAGATGACACAACCTTGCTTGCTGAAAGTGAGGAGGACTTGAAGCACTTGATGCAGAAAATCAAGGAATGTAGCCTTCAATATGGATTACATCTCAATGTCAGGAAAACAAAGATTCTTAACACTGAACCGATAGGCGACATCATGATGGATGGAGAGGAGATTGAAACTATTAACAGCTTCATTGGGTAGATCCTCAATTAGTACTCTTGGTAACCAGCAGTCAGGAAATAAGGAGACACACTGCACTGGGAAAATCTGCAGTTAAGGACCTTTCCAAATTATTGAGGAGCAGTGATTTTAGTTTGAAGTCTAAGATGTGTCTTATTCAGGCTATGGTCTTTCTGATTACTTGCTATACATCTGAGAGGTGGACAATGAATACAAATGACAAAAGAAGAATTGATGTCTTTGAGCTGTGGTGTTGGAGAAGAGCACTGAACATCCCAGGAATGGCCAAGAGAATGAACAGATATATCTTGTAGAGGGTGCATCCCTGTGCTCTTTGGAGGCAAGAATGATGAGACTTCACCTCACATACTTTGGGCATGTTGCTAGGAGGGACTATTCCTTGTAGAGGGACATGATTCTGGGAAGGGTGGAGGGTCAGCAAAGGAAAAGAAGACCTTCAACCAGGTGGATTGACACAGTGACTGTCACAGTGGGTTCTTGTGTTTTGGAAAGTGTTATGATGGTACAGTATAGAACAGGCTTCAGATCTTTTGATCATAGGGTCCCTATGAATTGTACTAAACTTGACAACACCTAACAATAATTCTACAATTTTCTTGGTGCTGTCCCCTTCGTTTTCCTGTTTTGGAATTCCAATCACGCATATGCTATTTCTCTTGATGGTATCCCAGATAATTTGTTTGTTTGTTGGTTGTTTGGTTGGGTTTTAAAAAAATTCCTTTTAGAATAAAATTTTGTTTTAATCGTGATTTTATGGAACTTTTACAGAGAAGTTAGATTTTCATTCATTCATTGTTGCACAATTATCTACCTCCCCCTTCCCTAGTCCTCTTTGCAATGATATACTTCTTATTCTGGACTATTGCCATAAATAAAATTTCTTTTAGACAGTTCTTTCTTTCATCTGTTCCATGCAATGATCATTATCCTAGTCTCTTCCCACTCTTATCCTAGTCTCCTCCCAAACCCCCATGTCAGATCTGCTTTATAACAGTGGTGCCACACAGTATTTGTCCTTTCGTGACTGAAATATTTCACTTAGCATGATGAGTTTCAGAATTCCCCCATGTTGTGTAATATTTTATGAGTTCATTTTTTTCTCCTCAGTGCTGTGTAGTATTCCATTGTATGAATATAACAAAGTTTTTCTATCGGTTCAGTCATTGATGGACACTTGGGTTGCATAGATCTTTTTGCTATTGTAAATAATGCAGCAATAAACACAATTTTAAGGATTTGTTTGTTTTTTTCCTTATTTCCTTTCCTTGTTTGACCTAGTAGATTATTGTTGAGAAGGACTTCATCTTCTGTTTAGTTTAATTCTGCTCTTTTGTCCTTCCAGCCTGTTGACAACTTCTGAAATGTTGATTTTATTATTCCTGATTACAATTTCTTGTTTTCATGTGGCTTCTAATAGTCTATTGATTTTATCTGGTTTGTCTTGCATTGATTTTTAAAATTCTCCTAGAATTTTGTTTGTGAATTCCTTCAGTTCTTCAAACTTTTCTTTCATCCTGTGAAAATACTTGACTATCATTCTGAATTCCTTCTGAGATGATTCTATCAACATTTGTCCTCTGGAAGGTCTATTGACTCTATTTCATCACTTTTTTGGTGACATTTTTTTATTTTTACAATCGAGTTTAAAGTTGTGGTCACATTGTTATTACATACTTTTAAACCTTCGTGTGTGTGGTAGCTGATGAAGTGACAGTTGGTCGTGGTTGTCATATAATGCTGGTCAGGTGAGGTATGCACTAAACCTTGTTCAAATGGAAGAGGTGGTCCCTCCAATCTGGCTTACCATTGGACCTACTATGAGAGTACTGCAGAAACAGGCCCTCAATTGGGGTTGGTGAATTGTTGAAGATATGTTTTTGCCTGTGTAGGCAGCTTACACTGAGTCACTGAATTTCTGAATCCTTGACACCCTGTGAATCAGGGGCTTTCTGTGATTTAGAGTTTCCCTTGCCACTCAGTGAATTGGTGAATTACTACACCTTTACATTTTCTGCTATCATGGCTACAGGTGATCATAGGTTTAGGCTGTTGTGCTAGTGATGACATGCTCAGCTGTTAAGTGGGACAGCAAGGAAGAGTCTCAGAAGACTTTCAGGCTACTGCCAGACACAGTATGTGTTAGTGGTGGGTGTGGCCTGGATTTTTCTCAGGTTTGACTGTGTAGATCACAATGAATTACAACTAACATTGGGGAAAATGAGATCCCAGAACACTTAATTGTGGTCATGCAAAACCTATATCTAGACAAAGGCGCAGCTGTCTGAAGAGAACAAGGGAACACCACACAGTTTAAAATCAATAAAAGTGTGCAACAAAGATGTATGCTTTCTTTATACCTATTTAAGCGGCATGCTGAATAAATCATTTGAGAAGCTGGACTTTATGAAGAAGAATGTAGCATCAGGATGGAAGGCCATGTATCAACAACCTGCATTATGCAGACTACACAACCTTGCCCACTGAAAGTGAGGAGGACTTGAAGTATTTGCTGCAAAAGATCAAAGACTACAGACTTCAATATAGATTACATTTCAACATAAAGAAAAAAATATTACCACTGGCCTGATAGGCAACATGATAAAAAATGGAGAAAAGATCAAGATTGTTAACTATTTCATTTTACTTGGCACCATCAGTCAAAAAATTAAAAGACATATTGCCCTTGGAAAATCTGCTTTCAGGGACCTCTCCAGAGTACTAATGAGCAATAATGTCAGTTTAAAGACTTAGGTGGGCCTGATCCAAGTTATGATCTCCTCAATTGCTTGGTATGCATCTGAAAGTGACAATACTAAGAATGACAAAAGAAGAATTGATGTCTTTGGGTCTTGGTATTGAAGAAGAAGACTGAATATTCCATAGACACCAAGAGAAAAAAACAGATCTGTTCTAGAGAAAGTGTGACCAAGGTGCTTCTTGGAGGCAAGGATGGTCAAATTCCATCTCACATATTTTGGACCAGTCCTTGGAGAAGGGCATTAAGCTTGGAAATGTAGGGAGTCAGTGTAAGAGAGGAAGACCCTCAATGAGATAGATTGACCTATAGTGACTGTAAGAACTCCATGTGTGTTGGAGATGGTAATGATAGCACAGGATAGGGCAGGGTTCAGAGTCAACAACGACAGCTAGTTAGTGTCTGCTAGTGTCCAGGGTTCATGGGATCATGTGTAGGAGCCATGTTGTGAAGCCACTAACTGATGTGGTAATGCCAGTTGTCACCATAGGTCATAACTTTTGAGTTACAGAATTGCTATATCTGTTCAGAATGTTGTTGTAAGGTGCCATCAAGTTGACTACTACTCATTTGCAAATTTGAACCTTGCTCTATCCAGTACCTTCGTCATGATCTCTCATATGCTTGAGACCACTGTTAGAGTCACTTTGTCAATTCATCTCATTGAGATCTTCCTCTCTTTCTCTGACCCTCTTCCTTTCCCAGCATGATGACCTTTTCCAATACTAGTCCACCCTGACAACATCTCCAAAGTGTGCAAGACAAAACTTGCCTCTAAAGAAGACTGGTTCCAATAAGAAATTAGTTTTTGTTATGTACCATTGAGTTGTCTTTGACTCGTAGTGACCCTATGAACAACAGTACTGAACTTTGTCCTGTCCTACACCAACTTCACTGTCTCTGACACATCTGACCCCATTGGTGTAGTCATTATGTCAAGCTATCTTATCCAGGGTCTTCCTTTCCCACACTGACCCTTCATACTTCCAAGCATAATGTCCTTCTCCAAGAACTGGCCCCTGTTGACAACATGTCCAAGGTATGCGAGATGAAGCACCAAAATCCTTTTCTTCAAGGAGCAACTTGGTTTCACTCTCTCCAAGACAAAGCTGTTTGTTCTCTTGGAAGTGCATGATATGTCCAATACTCTTCTCCAGCCCCACAACTCAAAGGCATCAATTCTTCTTCTGTAATTCTTAGTCATTGTTGAACTCTCAGATTCATAGCAATTAATTGCAAAGACCATGGCCTGGATCAGGTGCACATTCAGTCTCTAGACTGACATCATTTCTGTCTAGCATTCTGGAGAGGTTCTTAACAGCAGATTTCTCAATGTAACTTGTCTTGATTTTTTTGGCCACTGGTGTCAAGAGTGCTGAGTGTGGATCTGGGCAAATGAAATTGTTAACAACCTTTCTCCATCTATCATGATGCTGTCTATTGGCTAGGTGGTGACAATTTTTGTTTTCTTGATGTTGAGATGCAATCTAAATTGAAGACTGCAGTCCTTGATCTTCTACAATAAATGCTTCAAGTCATTCTCAGTTTCAGTGAGCAAGTTCATACTATCTGCATAACACAGGGTTACTGAAGAGTCTTCCTTCAATCCTGATGCCACATGTTTCTTCATACAGTCTAGCCGCTCAAGTGATCTGTTCAGCATATAGATTGAAAAGGTATGGAGAAAAGATACAACCCTGATGCACACCTTTCTGGATTTTGAACCATGAAATGTTCCTTTGCTCTGTTTGGACAGCAGTTTCTTGGCCCAAGTATAGAGGTTGCATGTGTTCAATCAAGTGTTGTGGGATTCTCTTTCTTTTCAATGTTAGTTATAATTTGCTGTGATCTACACAGCCAAATGCCTTTGCATAATCAATAAAACACAAATAAACATTCCTTCTGTATTTTTCTGCTTTCAGCAAAGATCCATCTAATATGGATCTCTGAATCCAGCTTGTATTTCTGGCAGTTCTCTATTGATGTACTGTATTAGAAATTTTTGGATACTCTTCAGCAAGCTTTTGTTTGCATGTGATGTTGGTGATATTGTTCGATAACTTACACATTCTATTCAATCACTCTTTTGGGGAATGGGGATAATTATGGATCTCTTCCAGTCAGTTGGCCAGGTAGCTGTCCTCCAGATTTCTTGACACAACCTGATGAGCACATCCAAGGCTGTATCTATTTGTTGAAATATGAAAATTGAAATTCCTGGGACCTTCTTTTTTTCCCCCCAAGTCATTCAGAGCATCTTAAACTTCCTTGCTTATTACCATTGGTTCTTGATCATATATGACTTAATGAAATTTTTCTGTGCCAGCCAGTTCTTTTCAAGAGAGTGATTCTGTTTATTCCTTCTATCTTTTTTCCATTTATTTGTTTTTTTTAATAATTTTAATGAACATTTACAGAGAATTTGGATTTCCATTCATTCATTGCTGCACTTCTCTACCAACCCAGCCCTCTCTCCCCCGCCCCCCAGTTCACTCCTCTCTTTCAAAAGTAAAAGAAAGACTCTCTCCATGGTACACAATCCCCCCGCACCCCTCCCACAGCCCCAAGTACATTCCACTATGCAACATTAATTGCAGACTCTTGTAATAACCATAATACCCTATCATACATCGCTTTAAAATTATTCTCTCCCTCATCTGTTTCAGTGAAGTATACACAATTTATCCAGTTTTTCTCAGTCTTACCCCCAACCTGATATCAGTCCCATTTTACAGCAGTGGCACCATGCAATAATTGTCCTTTTGTGACTGAGATATTTCACTCAGCATAATGTCCTCCAGGCTCACCCATTTTGAATAATATTGAATGCGTTCCTTGTTTTTCAATGCAGCATAGTATTCCATTGTGTGAATATACCACAGCTTCTCTATCCATTAATTTGTTGATGGGCAACTGGGTTGTTTCCAACTCCTTGCTATTGTGAACAGAGCTGCGATAAACATGGGTGTGCATACATCTGTTTGGATGTCAGTTATGGTCTCTTTGGGATATATTCCCAGTGGTGGAATTGCTGGGTCAAATGGTAACTCTATTTGCAACTTTTTGAGAAAGTGCCATACCACCTTCCACAGTGGTTACACCATTTTACATTCACACCAACAGTGAATAAGGGTTCCAGTTGCTCCACAACCTCGCCAGCATTTGTTGCTTGCTGTTCTGTTAAATTTTGCTATTCTGACTGGGTGAGTTGATATCTCCTAGTTGTTTTGATTTGCATCTCTCTTAGAGCTAGGGATTTTGAAAATTTCTTCATGTGCTTGTTGGCCATCTGAATGTCTTCTTTGGTGAAGTGTTTATTTATATCCTGTGCCCATTTTTCAATTGGATTATTTACCTGTATCTTCTTGTGGTGCTCAAGCATTTTATAAATTCTAGACACAAGTCCCTTATCTGACATGTCATTACCAAACACTTTTTCCCAGTTTGTGGCTTCCCTTTTTACGCTGTTGGATAAGTTTTTGGATGTGCATAGGGATTTGATTCTTGGAAGGTCCCATTCATCTATTTTATCTTCTCCTGACTGTAGATTGTTCAGGATACTTGGGAGACTATTTAGGTTCTGGATTAGGACTATTAGAATTCTTCCAAGCTTTTCTTGAATGAAGTTTATAGTCCTTGGTTTTAGTCCTAGATCCATGATCCACCTTGAGTTGGTTTTTGTATATGGAGTGAAGTGTGGATCTTGATTGAGTCTTCTGCAGATATTTTTCCAATTTTGCCAACACCATTTGTTAAAAAGGCTGTCGTTTCCCCACTTAACAGATTTCATTTCCTTGTCAAAAATCAGTTGACCATATGTAGATGGGCTGCTTTCTGGGCTCTCAATTCTATTCCACTGATCTATGTGTCTGTCATTGCACCAGTATCATGCTGTCTTAACCACCACAGCAGTGTAGTAGGATTTGAAATCAGGGAGTGAGATGCCTCCTACCTTTTTTTCTGTTTTTGCGGAGTGCTTTGCTTATTTGGGGCTTCTTTCCATTCCAAATGAAACCAGAGATTACCTTTTCCATCTCGTTGAAGAATGAAATTGGTATTTGTATTGGGATTGCATTGAACCTGTAAATTGCCTTTGGTAGTATTGCCATTTTCACAACATTGAGTTTTCCTATCCATGAGCAAGGGATATTCTTCCACTTCTTCAGATCTCTTTTTGTTTCTTGTAGTAATGTTTTGTAATTTTCTTTGAATAGATCCTTTGTGCTTCTAGTTATATTTACTCCCAAATATTTTTATATTGTGATTAGCTATTTTGAAGGGTATTGTTTTTCTTAGCTCCAGCTCTTTATTCTCTTTGTCACTGTAGAGAAATCCAACTGATTTTTGTATGTTGATCTTGTATCCTGCTACTTTGATGAATTGGTCAACTATGCCCAATAGTTTTCTTGCTGAGTCTTTAGGGTTTTCTAGGTATACTATCATATCATCTCCATAGAGAGATAATTTTACCTCCTCTTTGCCAATTTGGATACCTCTTATTTCCTTCTCTTGTCTTATTGCTCTCGCTAAGACTTCCAATACAATATTGAATAAGAGAGGTGAGAGTGGGCATCCTTGCCTA
>NW_006400157.1:417475-419120 GCF_000299155.1 Elephantulus edwardii
GCCTTTCTCCTGCCAGGTTAGTTCCTCAACAGCTCCCCTGATAGGTCCGGGTCTGGATAGGTCTGGATCCAAGGTGGTGCCCTGAGGTCACAGGGCTGTGGTGGTGTTTGAGATGTGTGGTTGACAAACTCTCTTAGGTTTTGCTTTTCTGGGAATATCTTGATCTCTCCTTCATATTTCATTGATAATTTTGCTGGGTACAGTGTTCTTGGTTGACAGTTGTGTTCTTTGAGTGTTTGATATATGTCCTTCCACTCTCTTCTTGCTTGTATGGTTTCTTTTGAGAAATCGGCACTTAATCTTATCTGCTCTTCCTTATAGGTTACTCTTTGTTTCTCCCTTGCTACTTTCAGGATTCTCTCCTTATCTTTGGTTCTGGCAAATTTAACTATGATATGCCTTGATGTTTTTCTTTTTGGGTCTAGTCTATATGGTGTTTGTTGAGCTTCTTGTATATATATTCTCTCATTCTTCATTATGCCTGGAAAGTGTTCCTCTAGTAATTCTTCCACAACTTTTTCAGTGCCTTTACTTGCTTCTTCCTTTTCTGGGATTCCAATGATGCACGTGTTATTTCTCTTGATGGTGTTCCACATTATTCTTAGGTTTTCTTCTTTTTCCTTCCTTTTAGAGTCTGCTATTTGCTCTAGCAAATCCGTGGTGACAATTTTTTCTTCTATTTCATTGGTTCTTTGTTCCATCTGTTTCTGTGCCCCTCCATCATGTTGACAGCCTCTGAAACATTGGACCTCATATTTTTTATAGTGGTTTCTTGTTTTTCCAGTGCCGCTAATGCCTCGTTTGTTTTCTCTACATTGTTCTGGACTGTTTTTTGTTTTGTTTTTTAGTTCCTCCTGTTTTTTGTTTGTAGTATCCTGTAATTCTTCAAGTTTGTCTTTCATCCATTGAAAATATTCAATCATTGTTCTTTTAAATTCTGTGTCAGAAAGTTCCATCAGACTTTCTGGCTTCAGGAAATCCATTGATACTATGTCACCCTTTGGGGGTGATATCTTGCTTTGTGCTTGTGTATTGTGTGAGACAGCTTGCTTTCTTTGAGACATTGATATGTTCTCTATGAAGATAATGCTCTAGAGATCAGTTGGGTAGGTATCCCATTTGTGCTGTTCTCTGAACGTCTGACTCCAGGGAAATGTCAGTTCAGAGACTGTGAGAGCAGCCTCTGGTAGGTAAGATAGGTCAAGGTGCTCCGGATTAAAGGCAGGTTGATTAACCAGATGTGTAGACACAGGTGTGGAGCCAAATAGGGAAGGGCATGCACATGGTTGTGGCAATCACAAGGGCAGGTCAACCACTTGGGGGACCTCACTCAGGCCTCAGTTGTCTGGGTGTGTTTACAACTGGGGTCCCTATTCAAATTCCAGCTGTCCATCTCCCACTCAGTGGTTTTCATTCACTGGTCCCTGTCCAGTGGTGCTCATGCAGTTTCCCTTGCACCATGGTCCCTGCCCAGGAAGGCTCCTGGGTCAAGGGGACTCAACAAGACAAAGTCAAATTTCCACCAATCCACTCGCCTCTGGCTGGTCTGCAGTGTCCACAAAAGTTCCACTGAATTATCACTGACCCACTCTTTCCTAGGCAGTTGGTGTGCCCTGAGAGAGCTCAGCCAAATTCCCACCAGTGG
>NW_006400157.1:419426-437976 GCF_000299155.1 Elephantulus edwardii
GTTGTGGTGAGGCCACCAGGGTGTGCCAAAAGTGTGGGGGCGTGGGATGGTGGTGGGGTGGTGTCCCTGGACACGGTGCTGTGGCAGGGATGGGGGGTGCAGGGCTTGGGCAGTGCTGGGAGTTAGGGGTTGCAGTCTGTTCCCAGATATTGAGCTGCCAAGTCACCAGTCCTCAGCAAATAAGACTTACTATGCTGCATCACCCTGCTTGCGAGCCGCGTCGCCCTGCTTCCTTCTATCTTTTTTTTGATGCTTCCTGAGTCATTCAAGATTTTACTCGTAGCATCTTTAAGTGTTGACACTTGAGGCTTGAATTTGTTCTTCAGTTCCTTCAGCTTGAGTGAGTTCTTCCTTTTTTATTTTCTGACTCCCACTATTTGCATGTTTTGTTATAATACTTGCTTTGTCTTCAGGAGCTGCCCTTTGAAACCTGTTCAACTCTTTAACTTTCTTATTTGTTTTACTTTATTTTGTCTTTTAGACATTCTAGTTAAAAGTTATGCTGATATCAATTTTGGTCTTTTCTTCCTTTTCTGTCTTTGTAATGACCTTTTGTTTTCTCAGTGGATTATATTATCCCCCTTCCTCCTCATCGATTATATTTTTTCATATCAACCCACAGTTCATCTGGTCTTTGTTCATTAGTGTTCAATGCCTCAAACCTGTTTTTGAGGTGGTTTTAAAAGTCAGGTGAGATAGACTCAAGTTTATATTTTGGTTCTTGTTAATTTGTTTTAATTTTCTTCCGTTTCAATTTGAACTTGCACGTGAGTGGCTGATGGTCTGTCATACAGAAATTCCCACACCTTGCACATGTACAGAGCTTCTCAGTGCCAAGTTAAAATTGACATTATGGAACCACATCTAAATAGAGTTTGTCTACATCAGTCTCAAGATGTGTCTGAAGCCCCATGAACTTCCTACCCATTTAGAGAAAAGTTGCTTTGGCTGGTAGTCAGGAAGTGGTGGAGAGATGAGGTCCTGTCTTCCCTGTGCTGCATGTCCAATGCCGGTAGGTCCTTTTTGTGCGTGGATACAGAGGCCAGCCCCCCCCCCGGCAGCTTCCAGGCTTGAGTTCATGCAGCTGCTCCACTTTTCTTTAGTTAGTCTTTACTCATACCTTCACTCTTATTTGTTGCTAAATTTTCTCTCAATATTTCCCCCCAAATTTCATGGCACAAGAATTATTTTTCATTATTAAACTTCTGTCTTTTGGCATTTCTACAAGAGTGGAACAGGTTTGCATATCTTACTACTTTATCATTCCACTCTGATACCATAAAGCTTTATGGAAGGAGATTGCCATAGCTTTCCCCCACAGGTAGGTTCAAACCACTGATGTTTTGGCTAGCAGCCAAGCTTTTTAACTGCTATGCCAGCATGATTCCTTTCACAAGACACACTTATGTAATAATGTCTTAAATAGTACAATAAAGACAAACAGATTAATTGAACACAATATTATTTTCGCAATCATGGGGGAAGCCTAAGGATGGAACATTTCTATTAATTTTTTTTCTTTTATGTTTTGTATACTTGCCAAATATTCTATAGTGAACATGTTGGAGTTTTTTACCATTAAATAAAAATTCAAGAAAAAAAGCAAAATGTTTTCAATTTCCAGGTCTTAAAATTCAAATTCCATTATGAAAATTACCACTAGACTTCACATAAACCCAGAAAACAAACCTGGTACATAATTTAAGCAATTGATCATAATCAGGACTAGCTACATAATTTGTGAGGCTTAGTGAAAATGAAAATGTGGAATTTCTTGTTAAAACAGTATTAAGAATTTCAAGACAGTGAAAACAGAGTGTTAAATCAAATCCCAGGACCGTCTAACTATGGCTCCTTTACACAAGCCATATACGATGAAGCAAATCCTGCTTGGGATTATTGTCAAGCATTGATAAAATGTTTTACATTTTACATTACATTAAGTAAAAATCTGATAATTAAGTTTTCCAAATTTCAGTGAGGAGAAAAAAAAGCTTTCACCATCTTTGCCATTTTTTGATGTTTTATTGGTGCAACTTTCGTAACTATTAAAAGTTTGACTCTGTCTACTTGACAACAAAATTATTTTAACAGGTGAAATATTAAATCGTTTGAATCTTTCACAGAAGCCAAATATTTCATATTATAAAACATAACATTGAGGGCATAACCTTCAATAAGTACACTCAACTATAGTGTGTTGTTTTCTGAATCCCTCATTTCACCCAACTTGCCCTCAGCAGACTGGAATAATTCTATTAAGTTGATGCAGGAAATGAATTATTTCTATTAATTTGATGCAGGAAATTAATTGACTTAATCGGGATGGGAGTGTCAGAGACAGTGCGATTGGCACAGGACAGAGCAGAGTTTAGGGCTGTTGTACATAGGGTCGCTATGAGTCACAAGCGACTCGACGGCACATAACAACAACAACAGTGATTAAAATTAAGTTGCTGAATTCTGGAGTAAAATCTCAAGACTACAGAGATGTCTTCCTGCCTCTGTTGTTTAAATTACCTTGAATAACTTACTTCAGCCTGCTGTGAATGGAAAATAATGACATTCTTTTAATTCCCTATTCAGAAAGATACCAAATGAAGTCAACACTTGGAATGTATCAGATAAAATATATCCTGAAAACTCAAATCTTCCCCATTTCTTCAGCCCCTAGCTCCTATTTAGCTGAGGGGTCACTTCTACTGAGAAGACTATTTTTAAAAAATTAGTGTGTGTGTGTGTGTGTGTGTGTGTGTGTGTGTGTGTGTGTGTGTTTACTGTCAAATCAGATCTGAATGGTACAGGAGAAGATTGTTCCTCCTTCTCCAACAGAGAATCTGGTGGATTCGAACCACTCACCTCTGGGATTGCAGTGCTGCTTCTTGCCACTAGGCCACCAGAGTTCACCTGAGAAGCCTATTTTTTTATTTTTTCCTGACCTAATCTCTGCAGATGACACAACCTTCTGTGAAGATCAAGAATTATAGCCTCCAGTATGGATTACATCTCACAATCAAGAAAACAAAGGTCCTTACCCAGGGACAACAGTCAACATCCTAATAGATTGAAGGGGCAATGATTTCATCTTGCTTGGATCAACAATCAATACCCGTGGTGTCAGCAGTCAGGAAATCAGGAGATATAGTGCACTGGGAAAATCCACTGTCAGGGACCTCTCCAAAATACTTAAGAGCAATGATGTCAGTTTGAAGATGAAGATGTGCCTGATTCATGTCACAATCTTCTCAATCACCTGTTATGCATTAGAAAGCTGGACAATGAATAATGATGACAGAGATGAGTTGTAGTGCTGGAGAAGAGTACTGAATATCTAGTTGACTGCCAAAAGAACAAACAAATATACATGTTTTGGAGAAAGTGCGTCCAGAGTGCTCCTTGGAGGCAAAGATGGTAAAACTTCATCTCTCATACTTTGCATACTTTGGACATGTTGCTATCCTAGGCTATTCCTTGAAAAGGGACATCAGACTTGGAAAGATGGAAGGTCAGTGAAGTTGAGGAAGACCCTTAACAAGATAGATTGACCAGCGACTGCAGCAATGGGTGCAAATGTATCAGAGATGATGAAGATGGCACAGGATAGGACAAGATTCAGGTCTGTTTTCATAGGGTCACTATGTGTCATACTTGACTCAATGGTATCTAACAACAACAACAATCTCTGCTCGTTGCTTCCATTCTCCACATTGTGATAAAATAATATTTGAGTATGTTCTTCCTACCAAACTGTTGTAAACAGGGAGATGTGTTGCCCAGGCAGTTCCCTTTAAAGTCTCTTCACCTGCAAAAGATTTCTTTGTCCTAGGTCAGGATGTCTTGGACAATCTATGATTGTTGACTGGGCCAGCCAGTCCAGCAAGATCTGGATAACTGTGGTGGAGAATTCTTGTTTAAGGGCATCCTGTCAGGTTGGAGAAAATCGCACTGCAATTTAACTTCTTCCTTTGTTCAACCTTGCTTTCCCTAATTTATTTTCACATATATTGATTCCCAATGAAAAGCTGGCATTTCAAACTGTTTCTCAGTTTATCCTTCATCTGAGTTGCTGTTAGCTTCCAGAACAAAAGGCGACTGAGTCTTACACCATTGCCATGACTAGTTGTAGATCAGATCATTGTGAGTCATTTTCAGTGGCTGATTTTCTGATGTATATCTTCAGGCCTTTCTTTCTAAAACGATCATAATCCATTGAACATTGTAACAACATTCATCTCCACTCTTTGTGGCTGTACATGAGGTCCATTGGCTGAGAATGAACCCTACTCTCCCTAATAAAAGGTAAGCATTTTACCACTGAACCATGACTGCCCCACAACCTACACACCGACCATTAATTTCTTGTCTTATTTTCCTTTATGTCTATAGCTCTTAGCACCTTGCTAAGGCCACAGTAAGCACCAAAAAAATGCTGTGAACAGTTTAATGGGAACTTAAGAAAGAGAGTGTTGTTTTCTCTCTCCATTTCAGAGAGCCATGAAAATGATTATGAAACTCTATTATTGCTAAACATACAAATAAAGAAAAATGTAGTGAAGTAGTATTGAAACACATTTAAACAAATTATTTAGCCAATATAATATTTTTGTGTTATCCATATAAATTGGAATATGCTAACACTAGTGTTTTAACATAGTATTAAATTTTTTTGGTTTCTTTACCGAGTATTAAAATGGTATATTTGTTTACATTTTGGTAAAATGTTTGTTGGTAGAAATGAAGGTAATTCCTAAAGTACTTTTTTGTATAAAGAATTTCAAATTGGTTTCTTAGTTTTAGGTTTTCCTTATAATTGTTCATTTTTTAACAAGATGCTTTAGAAGAGAAATTAAGTTATGGGAAACTGAAGGAAGCAATGAAGTAAATAAACAAACAAACAAATAAATAAATACTTTATAAGCAATGTCAATAAGCCATAAATCTCTCTCTCCCCCCCTTCTCTTTTCCCCTCTCCTAAGGGTCGAGTCACTGGTGCATTCAAAGCATTTTGCATTTGGGTTAGCAGTGCAAACTCCCTACAGACTAGGCCACCAAAGTTCCCTGAATAACTCCTCTAAATTGCTATATCAGTTCCTATGGCAACTAGAATCAGGAATAAAATAGAAAGAAAAGAATAAAGAAACCAAACAAGGGTCAAACCATATCCTACAAAGAACAACTCTCTTGAAAACACTCATCCTACCTACAAAGTCACAATTTATCTAGTCAACAGTCTAGTATCATGCCAAGTATAAAGGCTTTAATTTCCAATTAACAGGAAGAAAATTAATATAAGTGTAGTTGTGCAAGATATCACAGAAGTGACTTGTGGACTAAGCTACCATATTAAAAGGTGGCTGGGGAAGGGGAGGGTTTGACCGGGTAGCCAGAAGTGCAAGGAATGGAAAAGGGAAGAGACAAGACACATGTGCTTTGGGGTGGGGGTGGGGGACACAGCAGTGAAGGTATTGATAATTTCATCTGCTAGGTAAAATGCTTGTCTGTCAGATATTGTTCTAAACTAAACATCCAAATTAAGACAGACTAAGAAGGAGGAGCACGTCCAGGGTAGCATCTGTTAACTGAAATATGTCAATTGGTATACCATCTATTCCTGGAGTCTTATTTTTTGCCATTTCCTTCAAAGGAGCCTGAACTTCCTCTTTCATCACCATAGGCTCTTGCTCATATGTTGTTTCATGAAATTCTTCTGTGTCTTCCAATTCCTTTCGATACAGTGACTCAGTATATTCCTTCCATCTTCTTTTAATACTTCCTGGATCATTTAACATTCTGCCGAAAGCATCCTTGATTATAGCAACTCGAGGTTTGAATTTGTTCTTCAGTTCCTTGAGCTTAAGATATGCTGAGCGAGTTCGGCCCTTTTGATTTTCTGACTCCAACTCCTTGCACATTTCATAGTAATATTTTGCTTTGTCATCCTGTGCTGCCTTTTGAAATCTTCTATTCAACTCTTTAGTATCTTGAATTCTTCCCTGTGCTTTGGCTTCTCTGCGCTCCAGTGCAATTTTCAGAGTTTCTTCTGACATCCATTTTGGTCTTTTCTTCCTCTTCTGTCTTTGCAATGACCGTTTGCACTCTTCCTGGATGATACTCTGGATGTAGTCAACAGTCTTGGCACCAGCAGCCAGGAAATTAAAAAGTGCATTGCCATGGGAAAGTCTGCTGTTAGGGACCTCTCCAAAGTACTGAAGAGCAATGGTGTTTCTCTGGAGACTAAGGGACGTCTGATACGGGCTATGGTCTTCGCAATCACTTGTTATGCATCAGAGAGTTGGACAATGACCAAGGAGGATAGAAGGAGAATTGATGCCTTTGAGATGTGGTGCTGCAGAAGAGTATTGAGAATACCATGGACTGTTAGGAAAACAAACAGATTTGTCCTGGAAAGGGTTAAACCGGGTGGCTCCTTGGAGGCAAGGATTCTGAGGCTCCGTCTAACATATTTTGGACATGTTGTGAGGAGAGACCGGTCCTTGGAGAGGGACATTATGCTTCGGAGGGTGGAGGGACGGCACAGGAGAGGAAGGCCCTCTATGAGGTGGATTGATTCAGTAACTGGGATAATTGGAATGGGAGTGTCAGAGACAGTGCGATTGGCACAGGACAGAGCGGAGTTTAGGGCTGTTGTACATAGGGTCGCTATGAGTCGCAAGCGACTCGACGGCACATAACAACAACAACAGGAAGGAGGATTGGAGGAAGCCATTGCCAAAGAATTAGTTTTGGAATTTTTGACTTGGAGAGAGGTAGAGTTTCCCCCACCCCCACGCCTCACTACAGGTACCTCATGGGAAGAGGTGAAACGGGCCCCCAGGAATCCATTGGACAGGCAGAGAGGCGGTAACAGGATGATGGGAAAGGGGCTCCCAGGAAGCCATTGGAGGGGAGAGGTGGAACTTTTCTCATCCTCATGCCTCACTTCAGGTACCTCACGGGAAGACGTGAAAGAGGCCGCAATGAAGCCATTGCCAGAGAATTAGTTTTGGGATTCCCAGATAGGGAGAGAGGTGGGGCTTTCCTCATTGCCACGACTCACTTCAGATACCTCACGGGAAAACGGGAAAGGGGCCCTCAGGAAGCCAATGGATGGGGAGAGAGGCCGAGCTTCTCTCATACCCACGCCTCACTTCGTGTACCTCACAGGAAGAGAGGAAAGGGGCCCAAGAGGAAGAAACTGCCAGAGAATTTGTTTTTGGATTCTGGAATGGGGAGAGAGGCGGAGCTTCCCTGCTTCCAGCGCTTCACTTCAGGTACCTCACGGGAAGAAGGGAAAGGGACACCGAGGAAGCCTTTGCCAGAGAATAAGTTTTGGAATTCCGGGATGGGGAGTGATGGCGGAGCTTCCCTCATCCTCATGCCTCACTTCGCGTACCTCATGGGAAGAAGGGAAAGAGGCCCCGAGTAAGCCATTGCCAGAGAATTAGTTTTTGGATTCTGGGACGAGGAGAGAGACGGAGCTTTCCTAATCCCCACGCCTCACTTCAGGTACATCACGCGAACACGGGAATGGGGCCCCAAGAAAGCCAGAGCCAGAAATTTAGTTTTGGAATTCTGGGATGGAGAGACAGGCGGAGCTTCCCTCATCCCCACGCCTCACTTCAGATACCTCACGGGAAATCAGAAAAGGGTCCTTCCGAGGAAACCATTGACAGAGAATTAGTTTTGGGATTCCAGGACGCGGAGAGAGGCGGAGCTTCCCTCATCCCCATACCTCACTTCAGGTACCTCAAGGGAAGATGGCAAAGGAGCCCCGGAGGAAGCCATTGCCAGAGAATTAGTTTTGGATTCCCGGAAGGGGAGAGAGGCAGAGCAGATTACACAACCCTGCTCGCTGAAACGGAGGAGGACCTGAAGCACTTGCTGCAGAAGGTCAAGGACTGCAGTCTTCATATGCATTGAAGCTCAACATCAAGAAATAAAGATTCTCATCAATGGGCCAATTGGCATCAGTATGGATGGGCAGAGATTGAGATAGTTAACAGTTTTAGTTTACTTGGTTCCACAGTAAACGCTCCTGGTAACAGCAGCCAGGAAATCAGGAGATGAATTGCATTGTGAAGATCAGCTGTGAGGGACTTCTCAAGAGTACTGAAGAGCAATGAGGTCAGGCTGGAGACTAAGGTGCGCCTGACCCAGGCTATAGTCTTTGCAATTATGTGCTATGCGTCATAGAGTTGGACAATGAATAGGGATGATAGAAAGAGAATTGATGCCTTTAAGCTGTGGTTCTGGACAGGAGTGTTGAATATACCACGGACTGCTAGGAGAACAAACAGGTTTGTCCTGGAGAGGGTGAAGCTGGAATGCTCCCTGGAGTCAAGGATTCTGAAGCTTTGTCTGACATACTTTGGGCATGTTGCAAGGAGGGACTGGTCCTTGGAGAGGGACATCACGTTTGGGAGAGTGGAGGGACGGCGTAGGAGAGGAAGACCCTTGATGAGATGGATTGATTCTGTGAGTGGATTGGTGGGAATGAATGTGTTTGAGACGGCGAGGTTGCCACAGGATAGAACGGCATTTAGGGCTCTTGTACATAGGGTCACTATGAGTCGCAAGTGACTCGATAGCACATAACAACAACAATAAGGACCTGGAGACAGAAAATCAAAAGGGTTGAATTCATTCAGTATTTCTTAAGCTGGAGGAATTAAAAAAACAAATTCAAGTATTGTCATGGGAAAGTCTGCTGTTAGGGACCTCTCTAAAGTTCTGAAGAACAATGGTGTTACTCTGGAGACTAAGGTGCTTCTGATACAGACCATGTTGCTATCACTTGTTATGCATCAGAGAGTTAGTTGGACAATGACTAGGGAGGATAGAAGGAGAACTGATGCCTTTGAGCTGTGGTGTTGGAGAAGAGTTTTGAGGGTACCGTGGACTGCTAAGGAAACAAACAGATTCATCTTTGAGAGGGTTAAATCTTGATGCTCTTTCGAGGCAAGGATTCTGAGGCTTCCTTTGACATACTTTGGTCATGTTGTAAGGAGAGGCCGGTCCTTGGAGAGGAACACCATGCTTCAGAGGGTGGAGGGCAGGCACAGGATGGGACGGCCCTCTAGGAGGTGGATTCATTCGGTGACTGGGGTAATCTGGATGGGTGTGTCAGAGACAGTGAGATCGGCACAGGACAGAGCAGAGTTTAGGGCTATTGTACATAGGGTCGCTATGAGTCACAAGCGACTCAACGGCACATAAGAACAACAAAAAATTGCAATGCCTAAGAATGTTATGGGCAGATTATTAAATGATTCAGGGAGCATTAAAAGAAGATGGAAGACTCTTGTCTGAGATGATATTACCAAATGTTTGTTCTCAGACTATAGGTTTTCTTTCCACCCTAACGGAAAAAGCTTTTGACGTGCACAGAGATTTAATCTTTAGAAGGTCCCATGCATCAATTTTATCCTCTCCAGATTGTGTATTTCTGGTTGTGTTTGGGAGTCTTTTTATACCTTGGACTAGCGCTTCTAAGCTTTATCCCAATTTGTCTTTTATGAACGTTACGGTTTTGGGCTTGAGCTGATTTATATGTATAGTGTGAGATGTGGATTCTGTTTCAGTTTTCTGCAGCTGGAAGTGCAGTTTTACCAGCACCATTTGTTGAAGAGTTTATCATTTCCCCATTTGATAGCTTTGGTTTCCTTGCCAAGTATCAGCTGACCGTAGATAGCTGGATCTACTCTGGGTTCTCAATTCTGTTCCAGTGATCTATGTGCCTGTCATTGTACCAGTACCATGCTGTTTTGGTTACCACTGCTGTAGATTTTGAGTCCAGGGAGTGCTATGCCTCCAACTTCACTTTTGTTTCTCAGAAGTGTTTTGCTTATTCGGGTCTATTTTCTCTCCAAATAAATTTGATAATTTCCCCTTCAATCTCTTTGAAAATTGAATTTTGTATCTGGATTGTGCTTACATTGAACATGAAGATTGCCTTTGGTACAGATACTCCTCTGACACCACAAGAAAAAGATTGATAACCCAGTTACAAAATGGGCATAAGACATGGAAAGAATTTTCACAGAGGAAGATATTCAAATGGCAAACAGACACATGAAGAAATGCTCCAAATCACTGGCAATAAGAGAGATTCAAATAAAAACTACCATGATATACCATCTCACTCCAGTAACAGTAGCTAAGTTTAACAGGGCAGCATGTAATAGATGTTGGAGAGAATGTGGCTATAAAGGAACTCTTATACATTGTTGATGGGATAATAAAATGCTACAACCATTCTGGAAGGCAATTTGGCACTTCCTCAAAAAGTTAAGCATAGAAATTCCATATGACCTGGCTATTCTACTACTTGGAATATACACTAAGAATATGAGAACTGAGGCACAAACTGAGATTTGTACACCAATGTTCATAGCAGCATTATTCACCATTGCAAGAACATGGAAGCAGTCCAAATGTCCAACCATAAATGAATTGATTGAGAAATTATGGTACATTCACACAATAGAATACTATGCAACACACAGGAGCGATAACTTTGTAAATTATTACCTAAATTGGAAGGGACTGTAGAGCATTATGCTGAGGGAAATAGCTCAGTCCCAGAAGGATAAATATTGTATAAGACCATTATTGTAGAATGAGTATAAGGACTCAGGAGGTGTGAGAGAGGCTGAAAGCAGAAGGATGTGGATGCACAGGAGGAACAGGGAATTAATAATTGGGTTGTACAATTTTATGGGTGGGCTGGATGAGAGAAATCGAAAGAATCTGTTAGAATTTGTATTAGAATTTTGTAAAAAAATATATAAAATTATTATTGCATGCCAAAAAGACCCCCAAAATGCTGTCCTTTCCCCCCACTTCTCTCAATGCATAGAAATTTAGCAGTCTGTGATCATAAATATCATCCCTTGTCATCTATTAAAAAAAAAGAATTGGCTTACACAGAAGAATTTCAAGAAACAACAGATGATCAAGGGGCAATGGTGATGAAGGAAGTTCTACCAGTCCTGAAGGACTTGGCAAAAAAAATAAAGCCCCAGGAATTGATGGAGTACCAATTGATGTATTTCAATACACAGATAGACACTACCATGAATGTGCTCACCAAGTTGTGCCAAGAAATCTGGAGGACAATTACTTAGTCAACTGACTGGAAGAGATATTTATTCCCATTCCAAAAAACCCAAAATTTGACCCAACAGAGTGTGGAAATTATTGAACAACATCACACACTAGCAAACTCCTGCTGAAGATTATCCAGAAATAAATGGAACAGTACATTGACAGAGACCTATCATAAATACAATCTGGATTTAGAAGAGGTCATGGCACTAGAAACATTATTGCCAATGTCAGATGTATCTTGGCAGAAACAGAGAGTACCAGAAGAATGTCTATCTGTGTTTCATTGACTATGCAAAGGCATTTGACTGTGTGGATCACAACAAATTGTGGCTAATCTTGAGGAAAATGGGAATCCCCGAACACTTGATTCTTATTCTTCCTTATGGGTAACCTATACTTGGACCAGGAAGCAGTCCTCAGAACAGAATAGGGAAACACTGCATGGTTCAAAATCAGGACAAGCGTTGTCAGGGATGCATTCTGTATGCAGAACAGATAATTTGGAAAGTAGGGCTTTATGAGGAGGAATATGGCCTCTAGATTGGAGGAAGACTCATCAATAACCTACAATATGCAGAAGACATAACTTTCCTTGCTGAAAAAGACCTGAAGTACTTGCTGCAGAAGGTCAAGGACTGTAGTCCTCAATATGTATTGAAGCTTAAAGTCAAGAAGACAAAGATTCTCACCACTGGGCCATTTGGCAGCACCATGATAGATGGAGACGAGATTGAGATTCGCAGTTACAGCTTTCTTGGCTCCACAATCAATGCTCTTAATACCAGCAGTCAGGAAATCAAAATTGCCTTGGGAAAATCTACTGTCAGGGACCTCTCCAGAGTGATGAAAAGCAACGATGACAGTCTAGAGACTAAGGTGCTTCTAATCCAGGCCATGGTCTTTGCAATTAAATGACTAACTATGATAGAAGAAGAATTGATGCCTTCAAGTTTTGGTGCTACAGAAGAATGTCCCAAGAAAACAAATAGGTATGTCTTTTAGAGGGTGAAACCAAGTCTCTCCTTGGAGGCTAGGATTCTGAAGCTCTATCTCACATACTTTGGGCACATGGCCAGGAGAGACCAGTTCTTGGAGAAGGATATCATGCTTAGAAGGGTGGACAGAGAGGAAGACCCCGGATGAGATGGATTGATACAGTAACTGGGGCAATGGGGGGGGTTGGTATGTCACAATTAGTGAGACTGACTCAGGACATGGCAAGCTTCAGAACTGCTATACATAGGGTCGGTATTGGTTGCAGGTGATTCAATGGCACATAAAAGGAACAACAACAACATAATATATTGGTTAGTTTTTATTTAAGCCTCTTGTTTAGAGTCAACAAGATCTCGTGGAGGGTCTTTGTCTTTAAAAGTCAGTTGTTATTATATTTTGGAGGAACATTTTCCTAAGTGGTACAGTGCTCCTCTGCCAATTTGCTGTACTGAGGTAACCTGGGATTGCTGTGATGCTGAATCTTGTGCCACTGGGGTGTTAAATACTATAACAGTTACTCATGGTGGATAGTGTTTGGTGGAGCTCCCAGTTTGGAAGCACGAGTGGCAACCCCTTTCTAAACAAGATGCCTCTGGAAACTCTATTAACTTTGATAGTTATAAGAAAGACTTCAGTTCTTTTTTTCATAGGGTCACTAGGAATTGTGCTCAACTTGACAGCAATCAATAACAACAATAACAGTTGCTGCTCTGAATGTCAGGTCACCAAATTGTTAGATGAGCCTGGGTCACGAGTGAGAAAGAATTCTCAGGAGCAAAAGTAGCAGCAAAATAAAGACAGGGTTTATTCACTCTCCGAATGAGGAGGGAGGTAAAGTATCAAGAAAATATCCTGGCCCCTGAAAGTAGAATTATTAGGATTTTTATTTAAATGTAAGGATAAGGGAAACAAAGTATGCTGAAGGTTGGAAAAAAATAGTCAGTTCTTGCAAGTTAAAAGTTAGTGAGCCATGAGTTGCCCTGGAGGTAGTTAATCACCAGCAGGTGCACAAGGGAGTGGCAGCTTCTCACCTTGGATGAGATAGCATTTCCTCCAGAAAAGGAACTTTTGTGATTTTAAAAAAAATTTCGCACTGCAAAGCATACAACTTGAAAACATTTTCTTAATATTGAGAATGTAACTCACCAATGATGTCAGAACTCCAGGGAAAAAAAGAATTGAAGGGCAGAGGTGTGAGAAGAGGCCAACTGAGGTAACAATAATTTTGTGAGAACACAACAGAACTTGCTATAGAGATTGTGTACTCAGAAAAGCAATTTTATCAGATTACAAAATAATATCCCCCATCTACCCTAAGCTGCATGAAACGGCCCTAGGAATTAACGGGATACCAATTGACTTCTTTCAATTAAAAGATGCAGTCTTGGATGCACTCACCAGTCTATGTCAGGAAATTTGGAGGACAGCTGTCTGGGCAACAGATTGGTAGAGGTCCATATTTGTTCCCATTCCCAAGAAAAGTGATCCAACTGAATGTGGAAGTTATGGGACAATATTGATATCACATGCAAGCAAGATATTGTTGAAAATCATGAAAAAAAATGACTGGAATAGTACATAGATAAGGAACTGCCAGAAGTCAAGCAGGATTTAG
The DNA here is from genome assembly GCF_000299155.1 of Elephantulus edwardii. Classification (NCBI taxonomy): domain Eukaryota; kingdom Metazoa; phylum Chordata; class Mammalia; order Macroscelidea; family Macroscelididae; genus Elephantulus; species Elephantulus edwardii. The sequence continues at coordinate 433,147 of NW_006400157.1, forward strand.
AAGAGGCCGTAGCACCAGGGATATCATTGCTGATGTCTGATGGATCCTGGCTGAAAGTAAAGAATACCAGAAGAATGTCTATTTGTGTTTTATTAACTATGCAAAGACTGTGTGGATCACGACAAGTTGTGGCTGACATTGAGAAAAACTGGAATCCTGGAGCACTTATTGTGCTCATGAAGAACCTATACCTGGGTCAGAAGGCTATTGTGCTAATGGAGCAAGGGAGCACTACATACTTTGGAATTGGGAAGGGAGTGTGCCAGGGTTTATTCTCTCTCCACACATATTCAGTCTGTATGCTGAGCAAATTATCCAAGAAGCTGGACTCTATAAAGAGGAGTGTGGCATCAGATTTGGAGGAAGACTCATCAATAACCTGCATTACACAATGCAGGCACAATGTTGCTTGCTGAAAGTAAGGAAGATTTGAAGCACTTGTTGCTGAAGATCAAGGAATGCAGCCTTAGACATGGATTGCATCTCAAGGTCATGAAAAGAAAGATTCTTAACAATGGACTGATAGGCAGCATCATGATGGATGGAGAGGAAATTGAAACTCTCAACAGCTTCATATTGCTTGGATCTACAATTAACACCTTCAGTACCAGCAATCAGGAAATAAGGAGACACATTGCACTGGGAAAATCTGCAGTTAGGGAACTTTCCAAATTATTGAGGAGTAGTGGTGTCAGGTGTCAGTTTGAAGACTAAGGTGCATCTGATTCAGGCCACAGTCTCCAATTACTAGCTATGCATCTGAGATCTAAACAATGTATTTGAGCTGTGGTGTTGGAGAAGAACACTGAACATCCCGTGGACTGCCAAGAGAATGGAGAGATATGTCTTGGAGATGGTGTAGCCAGAGTGCTCTTTGGAGGCAAGAATGATGAGGCTTTCCTCACATACTTTGGACATGTTGCTAGGAGGTACTATTCCTCAGAGAAGGACATGATGCTGAGGAGTGTGGAGGGTCAGCAAAGGAAAGGAAGACCCTTAGCCAAATGGATTGATACGGTGACTGCTGTGTGTCAGGAAGTATGAGGATGGCATAAGATAGAACAGAGTTCAGATCTTTTGTTCATAGGGTTCTGATGAGTCGTGCTTGACAGTACCTAACAACAACATCATCTATTTCTCTGAAAATTACGGAATTAGGTTTAAGCTAAATGTTATAACCCCCCAATTTTTTCAAAGTCTTTATTTAAAACATTCTTTCTACATTTGTTGCTGTTAAGTGATCTTGAATCATAGATGACTCATAGTGACACTAGAAACGAAAGACCTGAACACTTGTATAACTTTGGTCGTTTCTCCACGTTCATAGAGTTTCCAGAGGCAAGCCATTTCGGAAGTGGATGATGCCACTCCTGTTTCCAACCTTCTTTTAATCGTGAAGCTCCCCCAAACACTGTCCACCATGAGTAACCATTATCGCATTTGGCACATCAGTGTCAGTGTTTAGTATCACAGCAACCACGAGTTACCTCTGTACAGCAATGCACAGACCAGTGCTATACCACTTAGAAGAATGTTTGACCAAAAAAAACCAAAACAATTTAAACCAGGCCTGAGGGCCCTAATGGGTTTTTGAATAGCAGGCCTTATCATATCATCTCACTCCCCTTATGGAATCAACATTCCACCCTAATGCTCACCAATCCCAGCCAACAAGCTTCTGTAGAACCCGGCTCCTGCAGATGGCTTTAAAAAATGGATTCTAGGCCCATGCTTCCGACCAAAAGGTTTTTAAATAGGAGGCCTTATCGTATCTTCTCACTCCCCTTAGTGAATCACCTATGATGATGATGATGATTTTAGTGGTTATTAAAATTGAGCTGAGTAGGTTTGACGTTTGGCAAGAGCTCCTTCTTCCATACCAGGTAGCAGGTCCTCTCCTCCTATATCAGTTGTGTGCTGTCGAGTCTGAACTAATTTACAGCTGACTCTCCAGCAGATTTTCAGAGGCAGTAAATTGTATAGGAGAGCTTGCTCATGTTTCTCCCACTGAGAAGCTGGAGGACCCAAACCCTATGGTTTTGGTATTGTAGCACAGTTTCTTACTGCTAGACTAAAAAGTGGTAAAACCCCCCCTTCTTTTTTCTTTCTGCTTTTTGCCCCAGAAATTAATCCAAAGCTTCAGAATAAAATGGCCTGCACAGAAATCTTCTCTGGGATTTTGCTAACGTGGCATTGGAAAGAGAAATTATCTTTACATCCATAATTTGCCTTTGGGGCTAAAAGAGTCTCAAGGAAGTAAAGAGGAGTAGCAATGATAAGTGTGTAGAAAGTCCCTGGATCCATTCACCCTGAGGCCAGATGTTCTTTTTCGGTTATATAATATAGAACAAATACTTTTCTACTTAAACTTCCTTCAGTTTTTTCAATTTTAATAAAAAGAAAAATAGCATTTTAATTGCTTCCATTTTGAGCAAGTAATGATTTATTGGGTGTTTACTATGTGCCAGGCATTTGCTACCGAATAGTCATAAGATCTTCACAGGAACTTGATGAAATACATTTCCTACATGAAAAAAATGAGAATCCTAAAAGTTTATGTAAGTGGCTCAACATTGTATATTAAGAAAAGGCAAGAGGTGAAACTAGATTTCAGTCAAAAGTCTGCTCTTAGCCAGCACACAAAATGTGTACTACATGCTTTTGTTGTCTACTGAAGCACAGCTTGCGTATTAGACCTTGGGTCACAGTTACTAGAGCAGGATTTGAACTCTCAAACTTTGTCCCGAGTCTGATTTTCTTCTTAATCTGATTTCAAATTTTCACCTTATTAGGTTGAACTCTGAAATTGTGATTCATCCATTTTTGACTGGCAAGAATGGTAAATTCGGGATTGTAGTTGCAGCTCCTTACCACTAGGCCACCAGAGCTTCCCGAATTTTTATATTTTTAATAAATCCATTATTTTTATTAAAAAAAAAAAGAATGGTAAATTCATGTGGTTTAACCTAATAGCTCTTTGTCACATAAGGTATACTATATACAACCTTTTAGAGGCTCACATTCTTAACCTCTTAAATGGTGATGTTTGAGCCCAAGCAGACACTGAAATAAATGTATCGTCAATAGACTCAGATAAGGGTTTAGATCCAATTTATTTATTTTGGAACACTCTCTAAGAAACTCAGTATTGAGAATGGGGAAAGTGAGGTAAAAAAAGGTGTGTTGGCTGTGAGTCAAGGCTGCATTCTGCTAGAGATGTTACAAAACATTGGGTAGAGCACATCTTGAAATCATTCTATCCTAATGAGCCAAGGAAGCTGTAGTGTTTGACTACCATTTGTTACTAATCTAATGAGGGTAATTTCAGAGAGAGAGACAGAGAGACAGAGAGAGAGATTGACAAGGTAGCAATTCTATTCCATAACATTCCACCCTGAGAAGAATCCAGCCTTGAGTCTTCAGGGAATTGGGTAAAGAGGTCTTTCTGGCTACATCCTTTTGACATTAGACATAGACCTACTTATTGGTTTAGGGCCTACCCTCTCTTTCTCTGTCCCTAAAGGGTATTGACGCCTTGCTCATAAATGAAACAGGCTTGTAACCTTTCATGATCATTATCTTGTTCTAAACTTATTGCAGCATCCACTTCCTAAACAACATGCCTCTGGAAACTATGAATTTTGATAAATGATGATAGTTGGGTTTTTAAAAATTAATTTTAATGAAAGTTTACAGAGACTTAGGGTTTCATTAATTCATTCATTTATTGTTGGACTTTTCTCCCTGCCCACTCCATCCCCCCAATTTGCTCTTCTCTTTGAAAAGTAAAAGAAAATTTCTTTCGTTGTTATAAAATCCCTCCCCCAGTGTGCACTCCACTGTGCAGCCTTCATTCTGGACTCCAGTCATGACAATAATACCTAATCATATATCCCTTTTAAAAGGTTCTCTCTCACATCTGTTTCAGAGCAGTATACATTATCCCCTCTTTTTCAGTCTTCCCTCAACCCCAATGTCAGTCCCATTTTAAAACAGTGGCACTATGCAATATTTGTCCTTTTGTGATTGAGATATTTCATTCATCATAATGTCCTCCAGGGTCACTCATTTTGTATATTTCACGAGTTTCTTGTTTTTCAATGCAGCATAGTATTCCGTTGAGTGAATATACCAGAGCTTCTCTATCCATTCATTTGTTGATGGGCACTTGGGCTGTTTCCAACTCTTTGCTATTGTGGAAAAAAAACCCCACACAATAAACATGGGTGGGGATATATCTTCTTGGGTGGTGGTTATGGTTTCTTTAGGGCATATTCCCAGTAGTGAAATTCTGGGTCAAATGGTATTTCTATTTGCAACTTTTTGTGAAAGCGCCATACAGCCTGCCATAGTGATTGCACCATTTTAAACTCCCATCAACAGTGAACAAGGGTTCCAGGTTCTCTGTAACCTTGCCAGCATTTGATGTTTGCTGTTCTGTTAAATTTTTCCTAGTCTGACTGGGGTGAGATGATATCTCAGAGTTGTTTTGATTTGCATCTCTCTTAGAGCTAGGGACTTTGAACATTTCTTCATGTGCTTGTTGGTCATTTGAATGTCTTCTTTGGTGAAGTGTCTGTTCATATCCTGTTTCCATTTTTCAATTGGATTATTTACCTTTATCTTGTGGTGCTCAAATATTCTATAAATGCTAGATATAAGTCCCTTGTCTGACACGTCATTATCAAATATTTTTCCCCAGTCTGTCTCTTCCCTTTTTACCCTGTTGGAGAAGTTTTTGGATGTGCATAGGGATTTGATTCTTAGAAGGTCCCATTCATCTATTTTATCCTCTCCTGGTTGTAGATTTTCCAGGATACATGGAAGACT
>NW_006400157.1:439319-450575 GCF_000299155.1 Elephantulus edwardii
CAGTTTCTCCACAACCTCGCCAGCATTTGTTGCTTGCTGTTCTGTTAAATTTTGCTATTTTGACTGGGGTGAGATGATATCTCATAGTTGTTTGTTAAAAAGGTTGTTCTTTCCCCACTTAATTGATTTGATCTCCTTGTCAAAAATCAGTTGGCCCTAGGTAGATGGGCTGATTTCTTGGCTCTCACTTCTATTCCGTTGATCTATGTGTCTGTCACTGTACCAGTACCACACTGTCTTGACCACCACAACAGTGTGGTTGGATTTGAAATGAGGAAGTGAGATGCCTTCTACCTTGTTTCTCTTTTTAAGGAGTGCTTTGCTTATTCTGGGCCTCTTTCTATTCCAGTGTAATTGGAGATTGCCTTTTCCATCTCGTTGAAGAATCGAATTGGTATTTGTATTTGGATTGTATTGAACGTGTAAATTGCCTTTGGTAGTATTGTCATTTTCACAATATTGAGTCTTCCTATCCATGAGCAAGGTCCACTTCTCCAGGTCTCTTTTTTTTTAAATTTTTTTAAATTATTTTTTATTATTTTGTGTGCGTGTACCGTCAAATCAGATCTGACTGATACAGAAGGATATTGCACCTCCTTCTCCGGCAGAGCATCTGGTGGATTCGAACCTTGTTCCTCTGGGATTGCAGTGCAGCTTCTTGCCACTAGGCCACCAGAGCTCCCCTCCAGGTCTCTTTTTGATTCTTGTAGTAATGTTTTGTAATTTTCTTAAAATAGATCCTTTGTGCTTCTGATTAGATTTACTCCAAAGTATTTAATCTTGTGATTAGCTATTGTGAAGGTTATTATTTTTCTTAGCTCCAGTTCCATTTTCTCTTTGTCACTGTAAAGAAATCCAATTGATTTTTGTACATTTATCTTGTATCCTGCCACTTTGCTGAATTGGTCAGCTCTGTCCAATAGTTAGTTTTCTTGCTGAGTCTTTAGGGTTTTCTAAGTATACTATCATATCACCTACATAGATAATTTTATCTCCACTTTGCCAATTTTTATACCTCTTATTTCCTTCTCTTGCCTTATTGCTATTGTGAAGTCTTCCAATACAATATTGAATAGGAAGGGTGATAGTGGGCATCCTTGCCTAGTTCCTGTTCTTGAGAGGAATGCCTTTTATCTCTCTCAATGGACAATAATGTGGGATCTCAGGTTTGTGTATATACTTTTTACTATGTTGAAGAAATTCCCCTCTAATCCTACTTTGTTGAGTATTTTCATCAGAAAAGGGTGTTGGATTTTGTCAAAGGCCTCTTCATCAACGGATAGGATCATGTGGTTCTTGAGCTTTGCTTTGTTAATGTGATAAATTACATTGATAGTTTTTCTTATGTTGAACCATCCTTGCATACCTGTTATGAATCCCACTTGGTCATGGTGAATTACTTTTTTGATGTATCGTTGAATTCTATTGGCCAGGATTTGTTCAAAACTTTTACATCTACGTTCATGAGAGATATTGGCCTATAGTTTTCTATTTCGGTGGTGTCTTTACCTGGCTTTGCTATCAAGGATATGTTTGCCTCATAGGATGAGTCTGGGAGAATTCCTTCTTTTTTCTATTTTCTGAAATGGTTTATGTAGGATTGGTGATAGATCTCCCCTGAATGTTTGATAAAATTAACTTGTAAAACCATCTGGTCCAGGACTCTTTTTGGATGGAAGTTTTATTACTTTTTCAGTTTCTTCTTTTGTAATGGGTCTGTTCAGATGTTCACTTTTTAGTTTAGGTAGTTTTGAATTTCTAAGTATTTGTGTATATCCTCTAGGTTTTCATATTTGTTTTAGCATAATTTTTCACAGTATTCCAATGTTAACCTTTTTTATTTTAGTTGGTTCTGTTGTGATGTTGCCATTTCATCTTTTATTTGGATTATTTGGGGGTTTTCTCTTTTTTCCCTTTGTTAGTTTTGTTAGTGGTTTGTAGATTTTATTGAACCTTTCAAAGAACCGATTCCTTGTTTTGTTGATGGTTTCAATTGTTTTTTTGTTTTCCATTTCATTTATTTCTGCACTAATTTTTATAATTTCCATTTTTTGGAAGGTGTTGGGTTTTTCTTGCTGTTCTTTTTCAATTAGTTGGAGATGTTGAGTTAGCAAGTCAATGATCATTTTTCCCTGCTTTTTGATATGTTTGCTTATTGCTATAAATTGACCTCTTATTACTGCTTTGGCTGTTTCCCTGAGGCTTTGGTAAGTGGTGTTTTCATTTGTCATTTGTTTCAAGAAACTTTTAACTTCACTTTTTATTTCTTCTAGTACCCAGTCATGTTCAAACAAGGTGTTGCTCAGCTTCCAAATGTATGTTTTTTTATTCTTTATTCTCTTGTTATTTATTTCTAATTTTGTAGCATTGTGATCTGAGAAAATGCTTTGTAGTATTTCTACATTTTTTAATTTTTTGATGCTTTCCTTGTGACCTAAAATGTGATCTATTCTGTAGACTGTTCCATACATATTGGAGAAGAAGGTTTACTCTGGTGGTTTTTTTGTTTGTTTGTTCGATTATTTTGTGCATTAGCCTATAAATATCTATGAGGTCACATTGGTTTATTGTGTGGTTTAATTCTTGAGTAACTTTGTTGAGTTTTTTTTCTGGTAGTTCTATATATTTTTTAAGAGGAATACGTTGTCTATCTATCTATCTATCTATCATCTATCTTCTGTTTCACTGGTTCTGTGTTCCATCTCTTCAACTCTGCTCATGTATCCCTCTATCATGTTGAGAGCAGCTGAAACATTGGACCTCATGTTTTGGTTCGTGGTTTCTTATTCTTCTAGGGTCACTAATGTCTAATTTGTTTTATCTGCATTGTTTTGGATTTTTTTAAGCTCCTCCTGGTTTTTGCTTGCAGTGTCCTGTAATTCTTCAAATTTATCTTTCATCCATTGAAAATATTGAAAATCATCGTTCTTTTAAATTGTGTCAGAAAGTTCCATCAGACTTTCTGGCTTCAGGAAATCCATTTGTACTATTTCACCTTTTGGGGGTGACATCTTGCTTTGCCCTTGTGTAGTGTGTGCGATTCCTTGCTTTCTTCATGTCATTGATAGGTTCCTGATCTGAAGACAATGCTCTCGAAATCACCTGTGTTTTTCTCTGAACTTCTGACTCGAGGAGAAGTTCAGTTCAGGGCCTGTGAGAGCAGCCTCTTGTAGCTAAGTCAGATCAAGGTACTCTGCGTTAAAGGCAAGTTATTGACTGGACATGTAGGCACAAGTATGGAGCTTAAGAGGTTGTGGTTCAGGCACAGGGGTGGCGCAGGGCAACCACAGGGGAAGGTCAGCCACTTGTGGGGACCTCACTCAGATTTCAGCTGTCTGGGTCTGCTCATAAGTGGGTAGCCTACTCAAATTCCAGCTATCTGTCTCTCACCCAGTGGTTCTCACTCAGCAATCCTGGCCCAGTGACCTTTACCCAGGTGCCCTTGCTCAGCGCTCCTCTCCCAGCAGGGCCCTAGGTCTAGCAGGACCCAAGATAACTCAGTCAAATTCTCACTGTTCCTTTTGCCTTTGGCCTGTCTGTGGTGTCCACGAAATCTCAGTCAAATTCCCCCAGCCCGCTTGCTCCTGGGCAGTTGGTGGTGTCCAAGAAAACACAGTTAAATTTCCACTGGCCAGCCTTGTCCTGGGTAGTCGGCAGAGCCCAGGAGAACTCAGCCAAATTCCAACAGATCCACTCACTCCTAGTGGGGCTTAAGAGAACTCAATTTCCTGCTAACCATCTTTCTCCTGGCGGATGCATCCCACAGCAGCTTGGCTGGTGGCCTCGGTTTCAGCCGGGGCCTGGTGTGGCTCGATGCTCCTGTAGCCCCAAACAAATTATTTTAATAAAAGTTCTGACTGAAATTCCTACTGTCCATGTTGCGCCATATCAGTCTCTGGTGCCATGATGGTCTCTATAGTGGCCCGTTTCTATTCAGCTTTTTGCTCCTTCAGCTGCTCTTACTGCTTTCTCCATTGCCGCCATGTTGGAATCCCATGATGATAGTTATAGAAAGGCTTCAGGCTTTTTGTTCATAGGGTCACTATGAGTTGTGCTTGACTCAATGGCAATCAACAAGAACAACAAACTTATCACAGCCTAGAGGAAACAAAATTCATATCAAGTTTAAAATACATCATCCAGAATCAGTAAAAATACTATAATAACTAATGGTCATACAAGAGGAAGAAACCAGGTTTTATATGGTTGTTGTTGTTATTGTTGTTATGCACTGTCAAGTCATCTGCCACTCATAGCAACCCTATGTACAATAGTCCTCGTCCATGCTCTATCCTTTGCCAATCTTATTGTCTCAACACACCTAACCCGTTACCCCAGTGACTGAATCAATCCATATTATCGAAGGTCTTCCTCTCCTGCTCTGTCCCTCCACACTCCCAAGGACTGTTCCCACCTTGCAACATGTCCAAAGTAAGTCAGATGAAGCTTCAGAATCCTTGCCTCCAAGAAGCAGCCTGGCTTCACCCTCTCCAGGACAAAGTTGTTTGTTCTTCTAGCAGTTCATGGTATATTCAATACTCTTCCCCAGCACCAGAGCTCAAAGGGAACAATTCTCCTTCTATCATCCCTAGTCATTGTCCAGCTCACTGATGCATAGCAAGTAATTGCAATGACCACGGCTTGGACCAGGTGCACCTTATTCTCCAGACTGACATTGTTGATCTTCAGTTCTTTGGAGAGGTCTTTGACAACAGAGTTTCCCAGTGCAATTCGTCTTTTAATTTCTGGCTGCTGATACCAAGGGTGTTGATTGTAGAGCCAAGCAACCTGAAGCTGTTAACACTCTCAATCCCTTCACCATCTATCATGATGCTGCCAATTGGCCCAGTGCTGAGAATCTTTTTCTTCTTGATATTGAGCCTCAATTCATATTGAAGGCTGCAGTCCTTGACCTTCTGCAGGAATTGCCTCAGGTTCTCCTCAGTTTCTCCTCATAGAGCCCAGCCTCCTGAACAATCTGTTCTGCATATAGATTGAAAAGATATGGAGATAGGACACATCCTTGATACACACCCCTCTCCATTTTTGAACAATGCAGTGTTTCCTAGTTTTGTTCTGACGACCACCTCCTAGTCCAAGTATAAGTTTTGCATAAGAATGATCAAGTGTTCTGGGATTCCCATTCTTCTCAGAGTCAGCCACAGTTTGTTGTGACCCACACAGTCAAATGTCTTTACATAGTCAATGAAACACAGATAAATTTTCCTTTGGTACTCTCTGCTTTCAGCCAAGATCTATCTGATACTAGCTATAATATTCCTAGTGCCACGGCCTCTTCTAAATTAAGCCTTCACTTCTGTTGATTCCAGTCATTTGTTTATAATCTTAAGCAGAATCTAGATGGTAGCCAGACTTTAATTTGTTCCCAGGTATTTCTTATTATTTGTTTGGCAGAGGCGTACCTTAGAAACTTATTTTCTCTAACAAGTTTTCAATTACTCTCAAATTGTAGCTCAAGGAGAAAAATTAAATGATTGCTGGATCTACCATGAAGGAGCTGAAACTGTAAAAGTGCTAAGAGGACTGTCAGCCATACCAATGAACAAAACCCTTTGAGAAACTGGTATCCCTTCACCTGAGGCCAGAATGGATTCTGCCAGGATCACTTGGATTAAGAGTCAGAACCCATGGCTAGTAAATATAATAACATCTGAATCAAGTAAACAAATTCCAAGTTGATTCCAACTCTTCATCTTGACATTGTTCTTAAACTTATAAGTGACACATCAGAAAGAACTAACTTCTCTAAATACCCTGTATAAAAGTGTAGTATAGAATTTAGGCAATGGGGAATTCAGGTAAAAGTTGGAACTTTCCCTCCTGCTCTAAGTCATCAGAGTTGCTGTGAAAAATTTAGACAGTTTATGACAGCCTTTATAAAAAGATATAAGAAAGTAGTGATTGGGCTGCCCGAGATCCATATCTTGGATGTGATGATCTAAGCAATGAATGAGAAAAGTGGGTCTTAAGAAATTTATGGCCCAATAAAAGTGGCTAATGTGAAGAATGACTGCTTTCTGCACCTGCAGGGTTGTTGTTGTTGTTTTTATTTGTCATCGAGTCACTTGCAACTCATAACAACTCTATGTATGATAGCTCTGAACCCTGCCCTGTGTTGAACCAATCTCATTGTCTCTGACATATCTACACCCATTAACCAAGGCACTGTGTCAACCTATGCCATTCAGGATCTTCTTCTCCTGCACTGTGCCTCTACCCAACCAAGTATGATGTCCTTCTCCAAGGTTGGCCCCTGCTGGAAACATGCCCAAAGTATGTCAGATGGAGATTCAAAATCCTTGCCTCCAAGGAACAGCTTGGTTTCACTCTCTCCAGGACATACCTGTTTGTTTTCTTGGCAGTCCATGGTATGCTCAAGACTCTTCTCTGGTTCCACAACTCAAAGGCATTGATTCTTCTATCATCCTTAGTCATTGTCCAGCTCTCATTAGGGAGTAACAAGTAATTATGAAGACCATGGTTTGGATCAGGTACACCTTAGTCTCTAGATTGACATAGTTGCTCCTCAGTACTCTGGAGAAGTCCCTGACAGTATATTTTCCCAGTGAAATTTGTATTTTGATTTTTTGACTGCTGGTGCCAAGGAGTGTTCACAGTCTCAGTCTTTTCACCTGCAGGATATTGGTAGTTATGTGAAGGTTCAAGGAAGTTACACACACCTGTAGTGACCATGATGTGTTTAAATCTGACTCAAGTGCACCTGGAAAGTATACTAGGAGTAATGACTCAAGGAAAGTAAATTCCAGTGTATTAGAGATTTAGCTCTCAGGACTTCTTTTAATTGAGATTTTAACAAAGGTTTACTGAGAGATTGTGTTTTCATTAATTCATTGTTGCAATTTTCCCTCTCTCCCCTTCCATTCTCTCTTCTGCCTGGGAATATTTTGTAGGTGACTCTTGGAAATGAGCCATGGAATATGGGCAGAGCACTGACAGTGGTAGCTGCAGGGAGAATTACTATTCACTTTAGGATGGAACTTTCAGTAAAGATTACTTTCTCTCGTTCTCACTTTCTCCTCCATATTTGTGAAAATAACCAATTAATTTAGTTGGATGATGTAAAGGTTAATTTTATATGTCAGCTTGACAAATAATTAGTAATAATAATAATTAATGATAATAATAATATAATGTGCCCAGTTGCCTGTTCACAACGTGTCTAGATGTTGCTCTAAGGATATTTTGTAGATTTGATTAATATATTCAGTTAACTGTAAGTAAAGCAGATTGACTTTGATAATACAGGTGGACCTCAGTCAATCAACTGAAGGCCTTAAGAGCAACAACTAAGGTTTAAAGGAGGAGAAGATTTTACTTCAGGACTGTAACATAGATATTGTGCTGGAGTTTCCAGCTTACTTCCTGACCTGTACAGTTCTTATTTAGCCCCCATAATTATGTGAGCCAGTCCTTAAAATAAACTCTATTTATATGTAGAACTGTCATCCTCCTGTTCTATTGTTTCTATTCCTCTAGAGAATGCTGATTGATATAGAAGGTAAGGACCAGATTAAAACAAACTCTAGAATCTCTCATAGATTTGCTCAGTTTGATTTCTTTAAAACTTTTTCTGCACAACTAAGCATACATAAAGATCCAATTTCTTTGTTTTATACATATGGGGTCATACTGAACATATTATTTTGCTAATTTCTTTTACTATATCTTGGGGACTTCCCCCCCCCGTTGGCCTATTTTGTTGTCCTCTGATGGCAATGATTGCAAAGTGTACACAGAATTTTATTGTATAGATTTTATTGTAACTTATTTAACCCTTATACAACTGATTACATACAGTTAATGTGGTTTTAGTTTTTCACTACAATAAAGAGTACTGTAATTGGCATCTTATATGTATTTTGCTATGCCTTTATGTATGTATGTATCCAAGTTAAATACTTAACAGTGGAATTGTTAGACCTACTGGCTTGTAGAAATTAAAACATAAAAATTTTTTATTATTATATTATTGAAAAATTGGTCTCCAGGAAGCTTGCTCTGATTTACGCCCTCAAAGACAGTGTGTACATTGTGATTTCTGCATCCTTTTTTTTTGGTGTGTTTTATACAATCTTTCATTTATGTATATTTCTTTCCATATAATGAACTTTTTTTACATTAAGTCTTATAAAATTAATCAACATTGATCTATGTGAAGAGTATGGTGTTCGAAGGGATTCCAGTGGGGATCTGAAAAAGTGGCATAGTAGTGAGCATATATTTCTGCACACTTCTAACAGTACTGCTTCGTTTTGATAGGAGAGACTATTCCTTGGAGAGGGACATCATTCTTGCAAAGACCAATGAAAGAAGAAGACTCTCAGGAAGATGGAGTGACACAGCAACTGCAACAATGGGATCAAGTGTGTCAGAGATGATAAGAATGACACAGGATAGGACAGGGTTCTGTTGTTCATAAAGTCACTATGAATTGTACTCAACTCAACAGCACCTAACAACAACAACTTAGTTTCTTTATATATTGTTACAAATTTAATTGTTTCCTCAAGGATATGTATTGCAAATCCTAACTCCTATACATATCTGTGGTTGTAATCTCATTTTCATCTTTGGCTGGCCAGAACCCACTTGCTGGGGACAAATGAGAGCCTGATGCATGGGCCTGAGGCCTTTTAAAATTCATTTGGGTCCTTGGGCCTGGTTGTCATTGTTTTTGAAATGAACACACCTAAGTAATACAGCACTTTTCTGTCATTTCTCTGTATTAAGCTAGATTTGGATTGCTGTGATACTGACCGTTGTGCCATTGGTCTGTCAAGTGCCATAATGGTTACACATGGTTGACAATATCTGGTTAGTTAATAGATTAAGACAGACTTGGAAGCAGGAGTGGCTTCCACTTCCTAAATATGCCTGTGGAAGTGCTATGAACTTAGGTAAAGGATAATAATTATAAAACAAGGTTAAAGTCTTTCATTTCAGTACTAGATGGCATTTGACAACAACAATATACATTTTGGGCTTCCATTGTCTGGAATCTGTATGATGGTGCTCTTGTTTTGGTAGAAGATCTGTGTGGATTGCTTCATTGTTTAAGCCTCTTCTTTAGAGTCAACAAGACCTCCAGGAGGACACTTGCATTTAAGGCCAAGGCCTTGTCTCCGTATTTCCATATTAGAAACTGGATGAAACGACTAGACTCACGTGTTTTGGTTGAGGGTCATTGTGGAATGTTTTTTCCCTTAATTACTATAATTAAAGCTTCTTGTTTAGAGTCAACAAAACCTCTAGGAGGGCCATTACATTTACTAAGTCTTTTAATCCTTTGCTACTATATTTTCGAGAAACATTCTTCTAAGTTGTACAGCAGTATTCGGTCAATTTGCTGTGCTGAGGTAATCTGGGTTTGTGGTGATGCTGAACCTTGTACCATTGGGGTCTCAAATGCTATAATGGTTGCCTGTGGTGGACAGTGTTTGGTGGAGCTTCCAGGTTTTTAAAAAATTATTTTATTATTAATATTATTAATTTCAATGAACATCTAAAGAGATTTTGGAATTCCATTCATTCATTGTTGCACTTTTCTCCCCACTCCCAGTTCGTGCCTCTCCTTGACAAGCAAAAGACAAACTCCTTCACTGGTACACAATCCCCTCCCGGAAGCAGGAGTGGCATCCACATCCTAAACCACATGCCTCTGGAAACTCTATTACTTTGAAGAAATGATAGTTATAGAAAGGTCTCAGATCTTTTGTTCATGGAGTTGTTACGAGTCATTCATGACTCAATAGCAATCAACAACAACAACAAGATGAAATCTATACCTGGATCAAGAAGCTGTTGTCCAAACAGAGCAAAGGAATATACAATGGATTAAAATAAAGGAAGATGTACATTAAGACTGTATCTTTCTTCATGTATATGTGTATCAGTCTATGTGCTGAGCAAATCATTCAAGAAGTTGAACTCTATAGCGAAACATATGGCATCAGAATAGGAGGAGATTGTAGAAGCAGTGGAATGCTCCCACATGGGCATTTTTGGATGGTGAGAGCCAAAGGGAATGCTTGATTATGGAGGAATGTGGAATGACAGAGTTCATGGAGTTTGAAACAATTTGGCTCGGCTCTCAAGCCTGCGGGTCTCAGGCCTGGTTTTAATTCTTTTTGGTTATTCTTCTAAGTGGTATAGCACTGGTCTGTCCATTTGGTGTACAGAGATAATTCGTGCTTGCTGTGATGCTGAACACTGCCACCTTGATGTGTCAAATGTGATAATGTTTACTCACAGTGGACAGTGTTTGGTGGAGCTCCCTGATTAAAACAAGCTTTGAAGCAAGAGTGCCATCCACTTCCAAAATAGCTTGCCTCCAGAAACCCTATGAACTTGGAGAAATGATGAGAGTTATACATATGTTCAGGTCTTTCATTCATATGGTCACTATGAGTTGTCTACAACCAGACAGCACTTAACAACAACAACGACGAGAGAGTTCAGTTGGCCTAGGTGGGTGATTTTAATGTGCGGCCCTCAGGCCTTTTTTGTTTGTTTGTTTTTGTCAAACATTCTTCTAAGTCGTATAGCACTGTTCTGTCCATTTGCTATACGGAGGTAACTCGTGGTTGCTGTGATGCTAAACACTGTGATGAATGATGTGTCAAATGTGTTAATGGCTACCAATGGTGGACAGTGTTTGATGGAGCTCCCGATTAAAACATATTTGGAAGCAGGAGTGGCATCCACTTCCGAAATAGCTTGCCTCTGGAAAACCTATGAACTTGGAGAAACAATGAAAATTTTACAAGTGTTCAGGTCTTTCATTCATAGGATCACTATGAGTCATCTTTGAGTCGGTATCACTTAACAACAACACAATATAATTTAGGGAGCTCTGGTTGCCTAGTGGCAAGAAGGTGTACTGCAGTCCCTAAGGCATATAGTTTGAGGCTTTCTGAGAGGATGGGCAATCTCCTCCAGTGCTGTTAACTGCCTTTAAAAGCCCACCAAAGGGCCAGCTATGGGTCTGTTCTGACTCGATGGTACACAGCAACACAACAATAACAATATCATTTTTGAATAGTTTTTCTTTATTATGCTAATGAGGCAGTATTAGGGTAGATTGTGTCTAAGTTAATAACTTTTAAAATATATAATACAATAGCAAGGAGTTGGAAACAACCTAAATGCCCATCAACAAACGAATGGGTAGAGAAGCTGTGGTATATTCGCACAATGGAATACTATGCTGCATTG
>NW_006400157.1:451030-456303 GCF_000299155.1 Elephantulus edwardii
TAATAAAGATTAACAAAGTGATTGATTTTCATTCATTCATTTATTCATCTATGTACACTTCCTTCCTTAATCACTTTTGAGATATAATAAGAGCAGGTTCAGAAAGCAATGTACTAAGCAAACAGAGATGGAAGTAGATACCATGACACATGAAATGAAAAGAAACAAAGACTTTCCCCCCCAGAGTCAACAGAGAAAACCTTTTTCTAGTGTTGATACCCTGAATTCAGATATCTAACCTCTTAAAAGGAAGAGAAGGAATTTCTGTTAAAGTCACATCCCGATGACATCTTTGTTATAGTAGCACTAAAGTAGGGAACTCTACTAAATAGAAAATTCTAGTCAGTAGAAAATTTCACTGCTAACCCAAAGACAGAGTGTAAGCTGGCTCAGATCCACCAGTGCGCCACTTGTTGGGGGAAAGATTGACAGCTTCCTTCAATGTAATTTACAGCCTTGGAAACGCATGGGATTGTCAACTATGAGTCAATCACACTTGACAACAATTAATGAGGTGGTTTATTAGGAGATAATAATTTTGAAAATATTTTCAAAAGTGTGTAAAAACGTTTACTACTTTCTATTAACTACTTCAGTGTAAAACTGCAGTGTACAATGAGAGGGCTTATCGAGCTGCTGTTAGATGCTTTAAGTTGTCTCTCACTCATGTCAATCCTATACTAAACAGAGCAAAATGTTGCCTAGTCCTGTGCTTTCCTCATGATTAGTTGTGGATCAGACCATTGCTGTACATGGGATTTTCACTGGCCAATTTCCCAGGTCTTTTCCCCTAATACATCTTAGTCTAGAAGCCCTTCTGAAACCTGTTGGGCATGACAGCAACATACTAGCCCCTACCAACAGATGTTTGTGAATAAGGTGATTTGACTGTGAATCAGATTTTTATTTTTTTACCTGAAAGCAAGAGTGATGCCATACTCATATCCATACATCTTTGGCATTTTGGGGTACCTCAATATTATCTCTGATGACCAGTTCTCACTTTTCTTTCCATGCATAAAGTCAGAAGTGCCAGGGGAATGAATATTGTCTTGGGTGCAACTCTGAAGTAGTAAATGACTGGAGTCAGTGTATAAATAATGAGCTCCACTGGCTGTGGTTGACTGACTGATGCATATTTCTCCTCAGTTCTAAGAAATGTGATCCAAAAGAAAGTGGATATTACTGAACAAATAACATAACAAATACTACTGAAGGGTGCTCTGGTGGCCTAGTGGCAAGAAGCTGCACTGTAATGGGTCAGTTCTGACTCTATGGTACACAACAACAACTGCTGAAGATTATTAAAACCCGATACATAGAGAACTGCCAGAATGTCAAGCTGAATTTAGAAAAAACCATGACACCAGGGATATCATTACTGATGTCAGATGGATCCTAGCTGAAACAAATACCAGAAAAATCTCTATTTATGTTTATTAATTATGCAAAGGCATTTGACTGTGTGGATCACAACAATATAACTAACATTGAGAAGAATGGGGATCCCAGAATACTTAATAGTGTGCATGCAAAAACTATACCTAGACCAAGAAACTGTTGTGCAAACAGGAAACACTACATAGTTTAAAATTAAGAAATGCATACATCAGGCTTTTATACTTTCTCCATACCTATTCATTCTGTATGCTGAGCAAATTATTTTAGGAGCTGGACTCTATGAAGAAAAATGTGGTATCAGAATAGAAAGAAGAAAGCATCAGTAATCTGTGTTATGCAGATGATACAACCTTGCTTGCTGAAAGTGAAGAGAACTTTAGGCACTTGCTGCAGAGGATTAAATACTGCAGCCTTCAATATAGGTTGCATCTCAACATCAAGAAAAAAATCATCACCACTGGACCAATAGGCAACTGATAGATGGAGAAAAGACTGAAACTGTCAACTACTTTATCTTACTTGAATCCACAATCAGTACACTTGGTATGAGCAGTCAAAATATCAGGAGACATATTGCACTGGGAAATTCTGGAGTCAGGGACCTCTCAAAGTTATTGAGGAGCAATGATGTTAGTTTAAGAACTAATGTGAGCCTGATAAGGACCATGATCTTTTCAATAACTTGTTATACTGCTGAGTTGGCCAATGAAAAAGGATTACAGAAGAATAATTAATGCCTTTGAAATGTGGTGGTTGGAGAAGAGCACTGCCAAAAGATCAAACAGATATGTCTTGGAGAAGTTGCAGCTAGAATTTTTTTTTGGTTTGTTTTTGGTTTTGTTTTTTTAGGCAAGGATGGTGAAGCTTCATCTCACATATTTTGGGCTTGTTATTAGGAGAAGCCATTCATTGGAAAAGGACATCATGCTTGGAAAAGTGGAAGAACAGTGAAGGAGAGGAAGGCCTTCAACCAGGTAGATTGACACAGTGGCTACAGCAATGGGTTCAAGTGTGTCAGATATTGTAAGACTGGCACAGAATACAATATGTTTCAGATATGTTGTTTGTAGAGTCTCTCTGAGTTGTACTCACCTCCGTGGCAGCTGAAAACAGCAGCAAAAGTGGCTCTGGTAGAATAACAGTATACTCTAGAAGAATACACACTATATTAAGGTAATTTTATGGCACTCATCCAGTGAGATGAGAAGAGTGAAATTGTGGCTTTTGAGAAATCCCAAATCAATTAGGAGGCTTTCTGACTTCAACCAAGTGCCATTTGACTAGTTGTTGATCCATAAACTTTGGCAACAGCATGATTCTGTTAGTTAAAAGGCATTGTTGTTTGTTGTTGTGTGCCACAAATTACTTTCCAGTGGGTTTTTAGAGGCCGTTAATTACACAAGAGGAGATTGTTCATTCTTCTGTGCAGCAACTAGTGGATTTGAACCATGTGCCTTTGAGATTGCACCACAGCTTCTTATCACTAGGTCATGAAAGGACCCTAAAAAGGACATTAGTATAATAAATTCTTGTCCTCTAAGTGACATTTAGCTACTAAATTTCTGAATGTATGAAGAACTGCCATTTTTAACCTCCTTTTAATCATATGATGAAGAATGTGACATCAGAATTGGAAGAAGACATAACAACCTGTTTTATGCAGATGGCACAATCTTGTTTGTTAAAGTGAAGAGTACCTGAAGTGCTTACTGCAGAAGATTATGAGCTACATCCTTCAATATAGACTGCATGTGAACATCAAGGGAAAAAAATCCTCACAATTAGGCCAATAGGTGACATCATGCTAGATGGAGAAAAGACTGAAGTTATCAATGATTTCCTCATACTTGGATCCACAATCAACACCCTTAGCATCAGTAGCCAAGAAATCAAAAGATGTATTGCATTGTGAAATTCTGCTGTCAAAGGCTGTTCCAGAGCACTAAAGAGTGATGGTTTCAGTTTATAGACTAAGGTGTGCCTGATTCAAGCCATAGCATTGTCATACAATGTATACATGGTGTTACATTAGAAAGTAACTACTTTCTAGGCATTTGAAAGTTTGACAATGAATAAAGAGGAAAGAATAAGAACCAATGGCTTTGAATTTTAATGTTGGAGAAGAGTACTGAATGGACTCTTTCCATTCAATAATGAAACTTAGTCATACACACTTTGGGTGTGTTGTCAGGAGGGACAAGTCCTTGGAAAAGGACATTGTGCTTGGAAAGGTGGAGGGTTAGCAAAAGGCAGGAAAACCTTCAACAGATAGATTGACACAGTGACTATAACAAGGACTTGAATATATTTGAGATGATGAGGATGATGCAGGATAGGGCAAGGTTTTGAACTATTGTTCATAGGGTCACTATGAGTTATAGTCAACAAAACAACAAAAATAACAACTTGTAGTTAATATATAGTTGCATGTATTGCCTGATTCTGCTGTACTATTTACTCTATTTTTTTGTTTACACTGTATTTTATGGATATCCATTGTGTTCCATACAATCTCTCACTTTCATATAATCATACATAATTAATATACACTGTATCCCGTATAATTAATTACCATGGATCTAAAACTATTATTACACCATAAAAAAAAGACATGGAGATGCAACAGTTAAAAAAAAAAAAACAAAAAAAAAACACACAAAAACAACTCAACAACCATAAACAATAAAAAAAGAACAGATGGTGTACCCTATTTTTTTTTTAAAAGAAAAGAAACCTTGGGGAAAAATCTGGCCTCAGACAGAATCTAAGGGAATTTCCTTCTTTCTCAGCTCATGTAAAATCTTTATCAATCTATAACTTCAGCTTTTTAGCTTGGTGAGTTTGTGTTGGGCCTAGTCTCATTGAGCAGATCTATCTAGTACAGATCTGTCATCTAGCGCAGATCTAGCATTTGGTAGAAAGCTACACAATTCTGAGCTGTACATACTATATTGGCTCCCAGAGTTCCTCCATGGGACCAAACTTCCTTCACAGTTAAAACAGGCAACTTTTGCTTACTTATATTATTTCTGAGTGTTTATTTCACCTCCAAAATAAACTACTGATGGGTAGTATAAATAGTTAAGCACTCAGTTAAGCACTAGACACTGAAGACTGGACTGGTGATCTGCTCCTGAAAGATCACAAACTTGAAAACCCTATGGAATAGTTTTAGTCTGCCCACATGGGGTGGCCGTAAGTTACAATCAACGCAGTGGCATCTAACAACAACAACAACTCAAGCTCTTATCTTAAGGTCAGCTTCTGGGGGAGCTCAAATTGAGTCTACACAAATTCTACATTTTACTTTGATGAACTGTTTTGTAACTAAACCTTATTCTTATATGTGTCTTTCATAATCTTTGTAATTTACAGAATAGGAAATAATAGTCTCAGTAGAGTCCTCAGAGATTACTTTGGAAAAAAATCCTCCAAACTCTGGGAGTTTATAATAAACAGTAGTTTATTTTATCATTGTAGTCTCAAATGATGAAAGGAAACTTTTCAAAACAATCCCAATGCTCTTCTTCCACAGCTCAATATAATCTTTCTTTGAAGTAATTTTCTCATTTGAATATTGTATTTTCCTCACTCCACCATCACAGAGATGCAGGCACCCTTTGTTCCCTAGGATTTTAAAATATGCAACAGTTGGCACACAGGCTGCCCAGTTTTACATGTTTCCCTTTATAGCCTTACCTGAATGCCGTGTTTTAAAAAGCTAATAGTCTAGACGTGGGAACGCACGCCGCCGCCAGCCGGGGGAAACGCACGCCGCCGCCAGCCGGGGGGAACGCACGCCGCCAGACCGGGGAACGCCGCGAGAGGGACCCGGAAGAGATCGGGAAGAGCAGCAGCCAGCCACCTGCCAC
>NW_006400157.1:462263-466718 GCF_000299155.1 Elephantulus edwardii
ACTGGCTTTGACAAGCACTGTGGCATTTGGACAAGAACAAACTGGGAGGAGGGTAGAGAGAGTAGTGCAATAATGAATGAATGGAAACCCAAAATCTCTGTAAATGTTTATGAAAATTAATAAAATATAATTATAGGGGAAAAAAGCGAATAGTCTGGGTTTGGGGTTTTTTTGTTGTTGTTGTTTTTGGTTGTGTGGTTTTTGTTTTTTTGGTTTTTTTCCCCCCTAATTCTGCCCAAGTGACTTGAGTGCAAATATTTAGGATTCATATAGAGTCTCCTAATTTAATTCCATCAAGCAAGTGATCAAACGGAAAAGATTTCTTTGTCTCCAGTAGATTGATTAAACATAGAATTTCATGAAGTTACTCCTGTCTTGTGAACTGTGAATTGATTTGTTTTACCAAATCCTTGTGTTTGTTAAATGTTGTCGAGTTGTTAATGACTCATAGTGAACCTATGAATGAAAGACCTGAACGCTTGTATAACTTCCATATTTCTCCAAGTTCATAGGGTTTCCGGAGTCAAGCTATTTCGGAAGTGGATGCCACTCCTCCTTCCAAACTTCTTTTAATTGGGGAGCTCCACCAAACACCGTCCACCATGGGTAACCATTATTGCATTTGACACATCAGTGTGTAGGAGAATAATGGGAATTATTTCTGATTCCCCCCACCTTGAACATTTACTATTTAAAGTAAAATCTGTAAAGCTGGTACCTGTGTAAAGTGGAAACCAATCAGGGAAGGAAATCTAAATTATCATATGTTGTGGTTGTGTACCACAGTCTAACTGACCCATAGCTGACCCTCCAGTGGGTTTTCAGATGCAGTTAGTCACATGGGAAGAGATTAACCATTCTTCTTCCATGAAGTAGCTAGTGGCCTCAAACCACATGCCTTTGGGATTGCAGTGCAGCTTCTTTCCACTAGGCCACCAGAGCTCCCTAAATTATCATATAGAAAAGTGATAAAACAACATCCCATCAAAAGCAGAAACCTTTTTTAGAAAAAAATTATACTAGTTTATTTACAAAGTTCTTATACATTGTTTTTCACACCCAATCTTTCCCATTTCTTTTACCCACCCTTCCCTCCACCCACTAAATTGTGCGACCTTATGATTAGCTCCCCCTGCACAACCCCACCCCTCTTCCCCTCACCACCTCGAATCCTCGTACACATGAGACTGAGTTAGTTCGGCATAATTCTCTACAGTCCCTCCCAAGTTAGATAGTAATTTACAAAATCATTGCTCCTGCATACTATGTAGTATTCCATCTTGTAAATGTACCACAATTTCTCAACCCATTTGGTTGTAGTTGTACTTTTGGGCTGTTTCCATGTGATTGGAATGGTGACTAACACGGCTATGAACATTGGCATACAAGTCTCCGTTTGTGCTTCAGTTCTCATTCTCTTAGGGTATATTCCAAGCAGCGGAATAGCTGGGCCATGTGGAATTCCTATATTCAGTTTTTTTTAGGAAATGCCAAAATGCCTTTCAGAGTGGTTTGTTCCATTTTACAATCCTACCAATAAGGTATAAAAGTTCCTCTCTTGCAACATCCTCTCCAATATATATTACTTGCTTGCTGTTCTGTGAAACTTTGCCACCGCTACTTGAGTGAGATGGTATCTCGTTGTGGTTTTGATGGAATCTCTTATTGCCAGTAATTTTGATCATTTCCTCATGTGTCTGTTGACCATCCAAATAAAAAATAACAATGCAGTCCTGCTTTCACAAGTTTCCTTGTCTACTAGATAATACCAAAGGGGGGGGGGCTGAAATGAGTAGAAGACACTAAGAGAATAATTTGTCATAGATTAGTTAGAATTTACAAAAACACGTAAAGAAACAGTAATGAAAGAATGAAGCAATGTAATGGAGCCCATAGTGAAAAGAGAAGAAAATCAAGTAAGTGGAAGTAGATTCACTTTAATACCTTAAAATGTATCATTTTCTAAAGAATTTATATCCTTGTTGTTGCTGTTGTGGTTGTATGCCTTCGAGTCAAAACCAGCTCATAGCTGATCCCAAGAGGGTTTTCAGAGGCAGTAAGGGAGGAGTCAATCTATCTCATCCTGAGGTTTCCTCTCCTGCTCTGTCCCTCCACCCTTCCAAGCATGATGTTCTTCTCCAAGG
Organism: Elephantulus edwardii; assembly: GCF_000299155.1. NCBI lineage: Eukaryota > Metazoa > Chordata > Mammalia > Macroscelidea > Macroscelididae > Elephantulus > Elephantulus edwardii. Next base: position 464,408 of record NW_006400157.1, read on the forward strand.
ACTGGTCCCTCCTGGCCATGTGCCCAAATATGTGAGATGGAGCTTCAAAATCTTTGCCTCCATGGAGCAACTTGGTTTCATCCTTTCTGGGACTGACCTGTTTGTTCTCCTGTCAGTCCACGATACATTCAACACTCTTCTCCAGCATCACAACTCAAAGCATCAATTCTTCTTCTATCATCTTTAGTTATCATCCAGCTCTTTGATGCATAGCAAACAATTGCGAAGACCACGATCTGGTTCAGGTGCACCTTAGTCTCTAGACTGACACCATTACTCTTCAGTACTTTAGAGAGGTCCCTGACAGCAGACTCTCCCAATACAATTTGTCTTTTGATTTCAGGATGAGATGGATTGACCCAGTGGGATTGGATCTGTCATAGATGATGAGACTGGCTCAGGACTGGGCAGGGTTCAGAGCTGCTGTACATAGGGTCACTATGAGCCGCAGGTGACTTGACAGCACATAACAACAACAAGTGAGGGGATCAGCCATTCTTCTCTCATGGAGCAGCTAGTGGATTCTAACCATGTGTACCTTTAGAAGAAAGGCACTGCTATTCCTTAGGGGTGGAATAGTTGGATCATATGGCATTTCTATGTTCAGCTTTTTGAGGAAAAATGCCACACTTCCTTCCAAAATGATTGTATCATTTTATAATCCAATCAACAGTGTATGAGAGTTCCAATCTCTTCACATTCTCTTCAATATTTATTGCTTGCTTGCCTGTTAAACATCTTCTCCAACATCTATTACTTACTTTTTTGTTAAACTTTGTCAGTGCTACTGGGGGGAGACAGTGTCTCATTGCGGTTTTGATTTGCAACTCTCTAATTGCCAGTGATTTTGAGCATTTCTTCAGGAATCTTTTGGCCATCTTAATATCTTCCTCTGTGAAAAGTCTTTCCACATCCTTTGCCCGATTTGTAATTGGGTTATCAGTCTTTTTATTATGGAGGCCTTGTAGAATTCTGTCAACTTTCATTAAGAGATCCTTGTTTGAGATGGCATTGTCAAATGCTTTTATCCAGGTCTGTAGGTTTTCTTTCTTTTCACCCTATTGGAAAAAGTTTTGATGCATAGAGTGACTAAATCTTTAGAAGGCCCCATTCATGAATGTTATCCTCTCCTGGTTGTGCATTTTTAAAAATTTATTGTTAATTTCATTGAAAATTTATAGAGACTTAGATTTTCATTCATTCATTGTTGCACTTTTCTCCCCCTCTCCACCTCACCCCCCAGTACACTACCCTCTTGGAAAAGTGAAAGAAAAAGTCTTTCATTGTTTTGCAATCCCTCCCCCCAGGTCCACTCCACTATGCAATCTTCGCTCTGGACGTCTCTCATGACAAAAACACCTAGTCACATATCCCTTTTAAAAAGTTTTCTCCCTCATCTGTTTCAATGCAATATACATTACTGAACCAATCTTTCTCAGCCTTTGCCCAACCCTGATGTCACTCCATTTTGACAACAGTGGCACCATGCAGTATTTGTCCTTTCCAGAGACACAAGTTTAAATAATATTGCATGAGTTCCTAGTTTTTAAATGCAGTATAGTATTCCATTGTGTGAATATACCACAGCGTCTCTATCCATTCATTTGTTGATGGGCACCTAGGCTGTTTCCAACTCCTTGTTATTGTGAACAAAGCCAGGATAAACATGGGTGTGCATATATCTGCTTGGATGTCAGTTATGGTCTCTTTGGGGTATATTCCGAGTAGTGGAATTGCTGGGTCAAATGGTATCTCTATTTGCAACTTTTTGAGAAAGCACCATACCACCTTCCACAGTGGTTGCACCATTTTACACTCCCACCAACACTGAATAAGTGTTCCAGTTTCTCCACAACCCCACCAGCATTTGTTGCTTGATGTTCTGTTAAATTTTGCTATTCTGACTGGAGCAAGATGATATCTCATAGTTGTTTTGATTTGCATCTCTCTTAGAGGTAAGGATTTTGATCATTTCTTCATGTCCTTGTTAGCCATCTGAATGTCATCTTCAGTGAAGTGTCTGTTTAGATCGTGCCCATTTTTTCTATTGGATTATTTACCTTTATCTTGTGGTGCTAAAGTATTTTATAAATTCTGGTATAAGTCCCTTATCTTATATGTTATTACCAAATACTTTTTCCCAGTTTGTGGCTCCCCTTTTTACCCTGTTGGAGAAGTTTTTGGATTCACATACAAGGAAGTACAGTGAATGGCACTAACATTCAAATATATGCACCAACAACCAGAGCCAAGGAAGAGGAGATAGAAGATTTTTACCAACTTGTACAATCGGAGATTGATTGAACATGCA
>NW_006400157.1:468766-477828 GCF_000299155.1 Elephantulus edwardii
TTTTCCTTATGAATCAGGGTGAAGTCTCTCTCAGGAAGGAGTGACAGGGAATGGCAAAGGACACACTGACAAAGGAGATTAATCAGAACTGGCTTTGACAAGCACTGTGGCAATTGGACAATTCAAACAGACATTTGGGGGGTGGGGGAGAAGAACGAACTGGGGAGGAAGGTAGAGAAAACAGTGCAAGAATGAAGGAATGGAAACCCAAAATCACTGTAAATGTTCATTATAACTAAAAAAATTTAATAATAATAAAAAAAAGAAAGGTGACCCAACAGAATGAGGCAACTACGGAACAATCTCACTGATTCCACAAGCAAGCAAGATTTTACTGAAGAGTATCAAAAAACGACTGGAACAACACATCAACAGAGAGCTACCAGAAATCCAGGCTAGGTTTAGAAGAGGTCGTGGTACTAGAGATATTGTAGCTGATGTTAGATGAATCTTGGCTGAAAGCAGAGAATATCGGAGGAATGTCGGTGTTTCATTGACTATTCAATGGTATTTGATTGTGTAGATCATAACGAACTATGGTTGACTCTGAGAAGAATGGGAATCCCAGAACACTTGATCGTTCTAATGCAGAACTTACACTTGGACCAGGAGGCAGTCGTCAGAACAGAGCAAGGGAGCACTGCATGGTTCAAAATTGGGAAGGGCGTATGCCAGGGAGGCATCCTATCTCCATACCTTTTCAACCTATATGCAGAACAGATTATCCGGGAGGCTGTGCTCTATGAGGAGAAATGTGGGGTCAAGATTGGTAGAAGATTTATCAACAATCTGCGTTATGTGGAAGACACACCTCTGCTTGCTGAAACTGAAGAGGACGTGAAGCGCCTGCTGCTGGGCGTCAAGGACTGCAGCCTATAATATGGATTGAGGCTCAATGTCAATAAGACAAATATTCTCACCATTGGACCAATTGGCAGCATCAGGATGGATGGTGAAGAGTTTGAGATTGTACACAGCTTTAGTTTGCTCGGCTCCATAGTCAGCAGTCTTGGAACCAGCAGCCAGGAAATTAAAAGGCGCATTGCCATGGGAAAGTCTGCTGTTAGGGACCTCTCCAAAGTACTGAAGAGCAATGGTGTCTCTCTGGAGACTAAGGTGCGTCTGATACAGGCCATGGTCTTCGCAATCACTTGTTATGCATCAGAGAGTTGGACAATGACCAAGGAGGATAGAAGGAGAATTGATGCCTTTGAGATGTGGTGCTGGAGAAGAGTATTGAGAATACCATGGACTGCTGAGAAAACAAACAGATTTGTCCTGGAAAGGGTTAAACCGGGTGGCTCCTTGGTCGCAAGGATTCTGAGGCTCCGTCTAACATACTTTGGACATGTTGTGAGGAGAGACTGGTCCTTAGAGAGGGACATCATGCTTGGGAGGGTAGGGGGACGGCGCAGGAGAGAAGGCCCTCTATGAGGTGGATTGATTCAGTGACTGGGATAATTGGGATGGGAGTGTCAGAGACAGTGCGATTGGCACAGGACAGAGCGGAATTTAGGGCTGTTGTACATAGGGTCGCTAAGAGTCGCAGGCGACTCGACAGCACCTAACAATAACAACAACAACAATTCTCCCTTATGTGTTACTCTTTATTTCTCCCTTGATGCTTTCAGGATTCTCTCCTTATCTTTGGTTCTGGCAAATTTAACTATGATAAGACTTGATGTTTTTCTTTTGGGGTCTAGTCTATATGGTGTTTGCTGAGCTTCCTGAATACATATTCTCTCATTCTTCACTATGCCTGGGAAGTTTTCCTCTAGTAATTCTTCCACAACTTTTTCAGTGCCTTTACTTGCTTCTTCCTTTTCTGGGATTCCAATGATGCGCATGTGATTTCTCTTGATGGTGTCCCACATTATTCTTAGGGTTTTTTTCCTTTTTCCTTCTTTTTTGAGTCTGCTTTTTGCTCTAGGAGATCAGTGGTGACAATTTTATATTCAATTTTACTGATTCTGTGTTCTGTCTCATTAACTCTGCTCATGTCCCTCCATCATGTTGACAGCCTCTGAAACATTGGACCTTATATTTTGAATAGTGGATTCTTTTTTTTTCCAATGCCACTAATGCCTCATTCGTTTACTCTGCAATGTTCTACATTGTTTGTTTGTTTGTTTAGCTCCTCCTGGTTTTTGCTTGTAGTATCCTGTAATGCATCAAGTTTGTCTTTCATCCATTGGATATATTCCGTCATTCCTCTTTTAAATTTTGTGTCAGAACGTTCCATCAGACTTTCTGGCTTAAGGAAATCCACTGATACTGTGTCACCCTTTGTGAGTGACGTCTTGCTTTGCTCTTGTTTATTGTGTGGGATAGTTTGATTTCTTCGAGACATTGGTATGTTCTTAATCTGAAGACAGTGCTCTTGAGATCAGTTGGGCAGCTACCCAACTTGTGCGTTTCTCTGAACTTCTGACTTCAGAGAAATGTCAGTTCAGAGCCTGCGAGGGCAATCTCTTGTTGGTAAGACAGGTCAAAGTGCTCCTGATTAAAGGCAAGTTGATTGCCCAGATGTGTAGGCACTGGTGTGGAGCCAATTGGGGTGAGGCAGGCACAGGGTTGGGGTGATTGCTAGAGCAGGTCAAACACTTGGGGGACTTTGCTCAAACCTCTGCTGTCTGAATGTGCTCACAATTGGGGTCCCTACTCAAATTCCTGCTGTCCATTTCCTACCCAATGTTTTTCTCAATGTTTCCTGTCTTGTGGCACTTTCGCAGGTGCCCTCACACAACAGCCCCTGCTCCAGCAGAGTCCCGGATCCAATGGAATCCGAAAAGTCAAGGTCAAATTCCCACCGACCCACTAGCCTCTGGCTGGTCTGCAGAGTCCACAGAAGCCAGCCAGCGGCTGGCTCATTTCTGGCCAGTTGGTGTAGCCCAAGAGAGCTTGGCCAAATTCCCCACCAGTGGGCACACCCTTAGGTGCTCTCCCAGGTAATCAGCCATGCCCCAGTAAACCCAGTCAGGATCCTGCCGGCCTTTCTCCTGCCAGATTAGTTCCACAGTAGCTCAGCGGATAGCTCTGGGTGATGGCTGGATCTGCGGTGGTGCCCTGAGGTCACAGGGCTTTGGTGGTGGCTGAGGTGCTTGGTCGTGGAGCTGCAAGGTGAGGACAGGGGGAGGGGAGGAAGCAAGGCACTGGAGGGCACAGGAGCACAGGGCTTGGACACTACCACCAGCAGGAGGGGGCGGGGCTTGGGCACTGCTGAGGATTTAGGCAGGAGAAGCCTGTGTGGTGGAATCACACTGGCATGGGCTATAGTGGGGTCACACAGGGGTGGGTAGTCGTTGCTCCTCTGGGGTCACATAGTAGGTGGTGTTCACTCCTCTGGAGTTCCGTGGTGGCTGGCAGACTGTTGCTCCTCCCTGGTCTCTTTCAAACTAGCTTTAATGGAAGTAGAAGTTATTCTACCATTCTCACAGGGACTTGGGGACAACAAAGTTGGATTAAGTTTCTTGAGTATCACTAAGCAGTAAAGAATAATGAAAATTTACATAAATATTTAGAATTTTTTTAAAAATCTAGAGTTACATAACAGCTACCGAGTGCATGTTTTCCAACTACTGAACTTCTTCTTTTTTCCCGACTTTTGCATTCCAGTCACCCATTATTATCAATGCATCTTGACTGCATGTTCAATCGATCTCTGACTCTAAAAATTGGTAGATATCTTCTATTTCCTCTTCTTTGGCTCTGTTGCTGGTTCATATATCTGAATGATAGTGGTATTTATTGGATTACTTGTATGTGTATGGATATTATCCTGTCACTCACAATATTGTACTTCAAGACAGATCTAGAAACGACTTTCTTAACTATGAAAGCAACTCCATTTTTCCTCACCTTTTCATCTCTGGAGTAATATATCAATGATCATCCGACTCAAAATGCCCCAAGCCAGTTCCATTTCTTCCTTAACAATATCTAATTTTCCTACATTCATGGTTCTCACATTCCATGTCCCGATCACTAGTGTCTGCTTACAAATGTTCCTCTTCCTTTGTATTTCCATACTTGAAAGCTCCACCTCAGTTGCCCTTTCTGTTATTCCAGAAATGGAGCTGGAGAGAGAATGATTGAATTTTGCACAATCAATAACTTACTCATTGCAAATACGTTTTTAAGAGATATAAATGCAAGTTATATACATGGACTTCACCTGATTGTATGCATAGGAATCAGATCGATTACATCTGTGGCAAGAACCGCTGGGGAAGCTCGATATCAGCTGTGAAAACTAAGGCAGGAGCTAATTGTGAAAGAGTCCACCAACTACTCATATGCAAGTTCAAGCTGAAGTTGAGGAAAATTAAACCGAATCCACGGGAACCAAGATATGACTTTGAGTCTATCCTACCTCAATTTCAGAACCATTTCAGAAACAGGTTTGAGGCCTTGAACACTAATGAGCGAAGACCTGATGAGCTGTGGGAGGATATCAAGGGTATCATCCAGGAAGAGTGCAAATGGTCATTGCAAAGACAGAAGAGGAAAGAAAGACCAAAATGGATGTCAGAAAAGACTCTAAAGATTGGGCTGGCATGCAGAGAAGCCAAAGTAGAAGGAAGAATTCAAGATACTAAAGAGCTGAATAGAAGATTTCAAAAGGCAGCGTGAGGTGACAAAGTAAAATATTACAATGAAATGTGCACAGAACTGGAGTCAGAAAATCAAAAGGGCTGAACTTGCTCAGCATTATTAAGCTCAAGGAACTGAAGAACAAATTCAAACCTCGAGTTGCTATAATCAAGGATGCCTTAGGCAGAATATTAAATGATCCAGAAAGTGTTAAAAGAAGACGGAAAGAGTATACTGAGTCGAAAGGAATTGGCAGACACAGAAGAATTCCATGAAACAAACTATGAGCAAGAGCCTATGGTGACGAAGGAAGAAGTTCTGGCTGCTTTGAAGGAAATAGCAAAAAATAAGGCCCCAGGAATAGATAGTATATCAATTGACATATTTCAGCCAACAGATGCTGCCCTGGACGTGCTCACCAAGTTGTGCCAAGATATCTGGAGAACAACCACTGGGCCAACTGACTGGAAGAGATCTATATTTGTCCCCATCCCAAAGAAGAGGACAACAGAGTGTGGAAACTGTAGAACAATATCATTGATTTCACATGCAGGCAAGATTCTGCTGAGGATTATCCAAAAATGACTGGAACAGTACATCAGCAGAGAACTGCCAGAAGTCCAGGCTGGGTTTAGAAGGGGTCGTGGTATTAGGGATATTGTAGCTGATGGTAGATGGATCTTAGCTAAAAGCAAGGAATACCAGAGGAATGTATATATGTGTTTGATTAACTGTGCAAAGGCGTTTAACTTTGTGGATCATAACAAACTGTGGCTGACTGTGAGAAGAATGGGAATCCCAGAACACTTGATCATGCTAATGTAGAACCTATACTTGGACCAAGAGGCAGTCGTCAGAACAGAGCAAAGAAACACTGTATGTTTCAAAATTGGTGAGGGTGTCCACCAGAGATGTGTCCTGTCTCCATACCTTTTCAACCTGTATACAGAACAGATTATCCGGGAGGCTGGGCTCTATGAGAAGAAGTGTGGCATCAGGATTGATGGAAGATCTATCAACAATCTGCGTTATGCAGATGACACAACCCTGCTTGCTGAAACTGAGGAGGACCTGAAGAGCTTGCTGCAGAGCGTCAAGGACTGTAGCCGTCAGTATGAATGGAGGCTCAATTTCAGGAAGATGAAGATTCTCACCACTGGACTAAATTGACAGCATCAACATGAATGGTGAAGTGATTGAGATTGTTCATAGCTTTAGTTTGCTTGGCTTCACAGTCAACACTCTTGGCACCAGCAGCCAGGAAAGTAAAAGACATATTGCCATGGGAAAGTCTGCTGTTAGGGGCCTTTCCAAACTTTTGAAGAGCAATGCTGTTTCTTTAGAGACTAAGGTGCATCTGATACAGGCCATGGTCTTTGCAATCACTTCTTATGCGTCAGAGAGTTGGACAATTTCTAGGGAGGACAGAAGGAGAATTGATGTCTTTGAGCTGTGGTGCTGGAAAAGAGTGTTGAGGGTACCATGGACTGTGAGGAAAACAAACATTCATCCTGGAGAGGGTTAAACTGGGCGGCTCCTTGGAGGAAAGGATTCTGAGGCTTCGTCTAACATACTTTGGACATGTTGCAAGGAGGGACCGGTCCTTGGAGAGGGACATCATGCTTGGGAGGGTGGAGGGACATAGGGTCGCTGATTAGCAAGTGACTCGATGGCATGTAACAACAATAACAGCAATTTAACAGTGGTTAAGAGCATAGATTCAGAGTTATAATCTAGATGACTTTGAACACAATATTTTCAATTTTCTGGATATGAGTTTCCTCTTTTGTATAATGGAGATAATTGTCCCTATCTTAGGATTTTGTCATCAATTGATATATGTAAAATTTTCCCAGTAATGCTTGAATACTATTAAATGCTAAATAAGAAAGACTCATTGCCGTTGAGTTGGAACCAACTCATAGCTGAATCTTCAGAAGTTTTTCAGAGCATATAGTGGGAGCAGCTGGTGAATTCATGCTGGCATCACAACTCCTTACTGACTAGGCCACCTGCTAAATGATGTTATGTGCCATTTAGTCAACTATGACTCATAGTGACCCTATGCACAATAGCTCTGAATCCTGCTCTATCTTGAGCCACTCTAACTGTCTCTGACACATCTACCCTCATTACCCCAGTTATTGTGTCAGTCCATCTTATCTGAGGACTTCCTCTCCTGTGCTGTCCCTCAACCCTTCCAAGCATGATAACCTTCTGTAAAGACTGATTCTTCCTGGCTACATGCCCAGAATTTGTGAGATGGAGCTTCAAAGTCCTTGCCTCCAAGGAGCACCGTGGTTTCACCCTTTCCAGAACAGATCTGTTAGTTCTCATGGCCGTCTAAGGTATGATCAATATTCTTCTCCAGTACCACAACTTAAAGGCATCAATTCTTCTGTCATCCTTGGTCATTGTCCAGCTTTCTAATGCATAGCAAGTAATTATGAAGATCATGGCCTGGCTCAGATGTACCTTAGTCTCTCTAGACTGACATCCTTTCTCTTGAGCACTCCAGAGAGGTCCCTGACAGCAGATTTTCCCAGTGCAATTTATCTTTTGATTTCCTGATTGCTGCTAAGAGCAGCAATTATTTATTGTTCAATAAACTGAAATAATAATCTCAATGTCTTCTCCCTCTATCATGATGCCCCATTTGGCCCAGTGGTGAGAATCTTTGTTTCCTTGATGTTAAGCTTCAATTCATATTGCAAACTACAGTCCTTGACCCTCTGCACCAGATGCTTCAGACCCTTCTCAGTTTCATCAAGCAAGGTTGTGTTATGCCACATTCCTCCTCATAAAGTCTAGCCTCTAGAATGATCTTTTCTGCATACAGATTGAAAAGTTATGAAGACAGGACACTCCCTGGTGCACTGTTTTTCTGATTTTGAACCATGCAGTGTTTTCTTGCTGTTCTGAATGCTGCCTCCTGGTCCAAAGGTTAAGTTTCACATGAGCACAATTCTGGGATTCCCATTCTTCTCAAAGTTAGCCATAGTTTGCTGTGATCAACACAACGAAATGCCCTTATCATGAATTTCCTAGGGTTCCCATTTTAGATTGAATTGTGTCCCCCAAATAAGTTCATGATCCACAGCATTTTGGCTATAATGATATAATGTGACAGTTATGCAATTATCTCCCATGATTTGTAAAAGGATTAAGGATTGGATGAAATATCCTAATATTTTCACAACTCCGATTCTGTATGTTACAGTCTGAATCATCTTATATCTTACTAGCAATAGAAGGATAGGGACAAGAAAAGAAAGAGAGACCTCACTACCACCAAGAAAGAGAGCCAGGAGTGGACTGTGTCCTTGTACCCAGATCCCAGATGCTGTTCTCCAACAGACACACTGAAGAGAAATGAGGACTTTCTTTTTGAGTACCTTGAATTTTAACTTCTAACTCCCTAAACTGTGAGAAAATAAATTTGTTGGTAAAGCCATTCATTCGTGGTATTTTGTTACAGTTTTATTATTATTCCCTACTGTCAAGCTGGAATCAAGCCATAGCTGACCCTCCAGCAGGTTTTCAGAATCAGTAAATTGCAGGATAGGAGATTGCCCATCTTTCTTCCACAGAACAGCTGGTGGATTTGAATCTGCCTTTTGCCTTACAGAACAACTCCTTACCTTCGGATAGTGTCATATAGAGGAACAGTAAAAACTTCAGGTACGTTCTACTAATAGAATCACATTTATATAAAATAACAAGTATTCATATTATCTTACTGGCATCAACTGGTTGTTAAATTGTTGGGGTGTGTAGATACTTCTTAATGTCAAATCAGCTCTGACCCAGTGACTCTAAAGGACAGAGCAGAATTGCTCTGCAAATTCTGAGTTTACAAAGCTGTAAACTTTTTTCTTTTCTTTTAAATAAAATGTTCATTTTATACTGGTTAATTTATAGATATCATATACACTGTTTTTTTACAACGAATCTTTCCTATGTCCTTTATTCACCTCTCCCTCTACCCATCAAATTGCACAAACCCTGTGATTGTCCCCTGCTCCTCCTCTTCCTCTGCTCCTACCCTCCATGCCTTGGATCAACATACATGTTTTATTAGTTATTTTTTTCTATTTCTACAATAATGGTATTATACAGTATTTGTCCTTATGGGACCAAGTTAGTTCACTTAGTATAATTCCCTCCCAAGTAGGTAGTGATTTTCAAGATCATTGCTACTACATGCTATAGTATTTCATAGTGGTGGGACATTCAGGCTGTTTCCATGTTGTTGTGATGGTGAATAAAATTACTATGAACATTGGTGTACAAGTCTCCATTTATACCTTGTTGCTGTTGTTATGTGCCGTTGAGTCATTTGCGACTCGTAGCGACCCTATGTACAACAGCCCTAAACGCTGCTCTATCCTGTGCCAATCGCACTGCCTCTGACACACCCACCCTGATTACTCCAGTCACTGAATCGATCCATCTCATAGAGGGTCTTC
>NW_006400157.1:479418-482145 GCF_000299155.1 Elephantulus edwardii
CTCGCACATTTCATTGTAATATTTTGCTTTGTCATTCCGAGCTGCCTTTTGGAATCTTCTGTTCAGCTCTTTAATATCTTGAATTCTTCCTTGTGCTTTGGCTTCTCTACGCTCCAGTGCAATCTTCAGTTTCTTCTGACATCCATTTTGGTCTTTTCTTCCTCTTCTGTCTTTGTAATGACCTCAGGGTATATTCCAAGCAGTGGAATAGCTGGGTCATATGAAATTTTGGTGTGAAGCTTTTTTTAGGAAATGCAAAACTGCCCTCCAGAGTAGTTGTACAATTTTATAACCCGATTAACAGAGTAAAAGGGTTCCTATCTCTCCACATCCTCTTCAATATTTATTACATGCTGTCTTCTTAAACTTTGCCACTACTACGGGGGTGAGATGATATCTCATTGTTTTGATTTGCATCTCTCTTATGTCAGTGATTTTGAGCATTTCTTCAGTGTGTCTGTTGGCCATCTGATTGTCTTTCTCTGTTAAAAGTCTTTCCATGGTCTTTAGTCTATTTTGCAATTGTATTATCCGTCTTTTTGTTGTGAAGGCCCTATAAGATTCTGTAAACTTTTGATATAAGACCCTTGCCTGAAATGATATTGCTAAATTTTTCCCCCCCGTCAATTGGTTGTCTTTTCACTCTGTTGGAAAACGTTTTTGGTGAGCACAGGGATTCAATATGTAGAAGGTTCTTTTGACTGGTTGTTCTTTTGCTGAACCATCTGGCATACCTGTTATGAATCCCACTTGGTCCGGATGAATTATTTTTTTGATGTGCTTTTGGATTCTCTTGGCTAGGATTTTTAAAAGGATGTTTGCGTCTATGTTCATGAGAGATATTGTTCTTTAGTTTTATTTCTTGGTAATGTATTTGCTTGGTTTTGCTATTAGGTTTATGCTTGCTTTATAGAATGACACTGGGAGTGTTCTTTCTTTTTTTCTAATTTTTCTAATTTTTGAAAAACTTAAATAAGTAGAATTGTAGAATTCATCTGTGAAGCCATCTGGTCTAGAAATCTTTTTTATGACCTGCTCAATTTCTTCTTTTGTAATGGGTTTGCTCAAGCGTTCTACATCTGTCCGTGTCAACCTTGGTAGGGCAGGAGTTTCAAGGAATTTGTCCATTTCCTCTGTTGTTGTTATGTGTCATTGAGTCACCTATGACTCATAGTGACCTTATGTACAACAGCTCTGAAACCTGCCTGGTACTGAGCCAGTCTAAGTGACTCCAACACACCTATATCCATGCCCTAGTTACTGTATCAATCCATCTCATCCAAGGTCTTCTCCTGAGCTGTCCCTCCTCCCTCCCTAGCATGATGTCCTTCTCCAAGGATTGGTCCCTTCTTGGCCACATGCCCAAAGTATGTGAGATGGAGCATCAAAATACTAACTTTCAAGGAGAAACTTCTTTTCACCTACTCCAAGACAGACCTATTTGTTTTCTTGGCAGTCCATAGTATGTTCAAGACTCTTCTCGAGCACCACTACTCAAAGGCATTGGTTCATCTTACGTCATCCTTAGTTATTGTCCAGCTCTCTCATGCATAGCAAGTAACTGGAAAGACCATACCCTGGATTAGGCACACCTTAGTCTCTAGACTGACATCTTTGTTTTTTCAGCACTCTTGAGAAACAGTATTTTGACAGCAGATTTTCCCACCACAATTTGCCTTTTGATTTCCGGACTGCTGGTGCCAAGAATGCTGACTGTGGAGCCAAGCAAGCTAAAGCTGTTAACAATCTCAGTCTCTTCTCCATCTAATATCGTGCTGCCAATTGGCCCAGTGGTGAGAATCCGTGTCTTCTTGATATTAAGTTTCAATCCATGTTGAAGACTACAGTCCTTGGCCTTCTGCAGAAAGTGCTTCAGATCTTCCTCAGTTTCAGGAAGCAAGGTTGTGTCCTCTGCAAAATGTAGGTTGTTGATGAATCAGTCTACCTCCAATCCTGATGTCACATTCCTCCTTATAATGCCCTGATTCCAGAATGATCTGTTCTGTATATAGATTGAAAAGGTATAGAGACAGGATGCATTCCTGATGCACTCCTTTCCTGATTCTGAACCATGCAGTGTTTTCCTGCTCTGTTCTGAGTATTGCTTCCTGGTCCAAGTATAGGTTTCACATAATCACAATCAAGTGTTCTGGGATTCCCTTTCTCTTCAAGGTTAGCAACAATTTGTTGTGATACACACAGTCAAACGCCTTTGTACAGTCAATGAAACACAGATGAACATTCCTCTGGTACTCTTTGCTTTCTGCCAAGATCCATCTGACATTGACAATAATGTCTCTAATGCCATGACCTCTTCTAAATCCAGATTGTATTTCTGGCATTTCTCTGTCAATGTACTATTCCAGTTGTTTCTGTATAATCTTCGGCAAGATTTTGCTAGTGTGTGATATTAATGATATTGTTCGATAATTTCCACACTCCCTCAGGTCACCTTTTTTTTAGTGAGAATAAATATAGATCTCTTCCAGTCAGTTGGCCAGGTAGTTGTCTTCCAGATTTCTTGTTACAATTTGGTGAGCACATCTAAGGCCGCATCTGTTTGTTGAAACACGTCAATTGGTGTTCCATAAATTCCTAGGGCTGGCTTTCTCTCTTTCTCTCTCTCTGCCAAGTCCTTCAGAGCAGCCTGAGCTTCTTCCTTCATCACCATTGCCTCTTGATCATCAGTTGTTTCTTGAAATTCTTCTGTGTCATTCTTTTTTTTTT
>NW_006400157.1:482545-490028 GCF_000299155.1 Elephantulus edwardii
ATCATGGGGGTGTTGCAACCTAGAAGACACAAATTTGACTAACAAGTTATAAGTACATGAGTCCAAAAATTATGGAAAAGTAAAAGAAAAGATAAGTCCATCTTCTTTTAATGCTTCTGGGATCATTCAATCATTTTATCAATTCTATCATTTCACCCATGGCAGCCTTTAGTATTGCACCTCGCAGCTTGAATTTGTTCCTTCAGCTTAAGAAATGCCAAATGAGCTTGACCCTTTTGATTTTCTGACTCCATCTCTTTGCATATTTCATTAAAATACTTTGCTTTGTCTTCCTGAGATGCCCTTTGAAATCTCCTAGTCAGCCCCTTAACTTCTTGATTTCTTCCCTTTGTTTTGGCTTCTTGGAGCTCCAAGATAATATTCAGAGTGGCTTCTGATATCCATTTTGGTCTTTCCTTCTTCCTCTATCTGTGAATTAATGATCTCTTGCATTCTTCACTGAGGATATTCTTGATACCTTCCCACAGCTCATCTAGTTATCATTCTTTAGTGTTCAAGGCCTCAAATCTGTTTCTGAGTTGCTTTTTAAATTCAGAGGAGATACACTGAAGATGAAACTTTGATTCCTGTGGATATTATTTTCCCTTCTTTAGCTTTAATTTGAATTTGCATATGAGTAGCTCATTATCTGTTTCAAAATCAACACTTGGCCTTACTTTTTTTGCTGATGTTGAACTTCTCCAATGATTCCTTCCACAGATGTAATCAATTTGATTCCTGTGCATACCATTAGGTGAAATCCAGATGTATAGCCTGCATTTATGTTTCTTATAAAAGGTATTTGCAATGAATAAATCATTAATTTTGCAGAATTCTATCATTCTATTCCCAGTCTCATTTCTGTCACTAAGTCCATGTTTTCTGACTACTGATCCTTCTTTTTGCTTCCCAACTTTTGCATTCCAATCATCTATTATTATTAATACAACTTAGTTGCATGTTAGATTGATTTCTCACTGCAAAAGTTGGTAGAAATAATCTATTTCCTCCTCTTTGACTCTGGTTGCTGGTGCATTAATTTGAAGGATAGTGGTATTAACAGGTCTTCCTTGTATGAGTATGGATATTATCCTGTTCCTCACAATATTGTATTTCAGGATGGATCTAAAATTGCCTTTTTAACTATGAAAGTGACCCTGTTTTTTCTCATCTTTTCATCTCCATCGTTGTAGATCATTGTAGATCATATTGTCTGATTCAAAATGTCCCATGCCAATCCATCTCATTTTGGAAATACCTCATATGTCAATGTTTATGCATTCCATTTCTTTCTTAACAATGTCCAGTCCATTCCATGTTCTCTCATTCCATGTTCCAGTCATTTCAAGAAACAGCATTATAGGAAACAGCAATACAAGTTGTTTACAGATATTTCAAGAAACAGTCATTACAGGAAACAGCAAACCTTAACTGAGTGCCTATTTAGCAGAATATCTCACATTGTAAATGCTCAACAGATATTTACTAAGAGAATGAGGAGATTTATATTACTGATTATGTAAAACTCAAAGAATCTTGAACCAGGCATCCATCTAGGAGTTGTAAGGATGCCATCCAGGAGTGAAAAACAATCAGGCTTTGTCCCCTACACAAATAATCCAAGTCAGGGAATAGTGGTTAGGGGCAAGAATAAAACTTTATGGTTGCTTCATGAAGTCAACCCAATTAATAGCATTGTTTCAGTCCCTGGGTGTTGGGGAGGAGATATCCTGAAAGAACCTTCACAAGACAGCATGTCCTTTGTGCAGTACCATAAAAATGGGATATTTCAACCTAAGTCCATTATTCAATCTAGTAAAGATATTGACTACACGTCTTTCTCCAAGTCAGTTTACAGAACATATTGAATTGAACCTTGTGGCTCCCAAGAGAAGAAGCCATGTTATTTTTAGTGGAGTTAAAACAAGCTTAAACAAACACAAAGGCTGCCAGCTTTGGGTTGCTCTGTATGTGTAGCAGTATTATTCCCTTGCTAGACTTGCAAGGTATTAAGAGCACAAGCAATTTGCACTCCAGGCCAAATAGTGTAAAACAGATACTATTAGAACAAAGGGTTGCTTCAAATTATTGCTTCTGGGATCTGAATTCTGGTTGTATCTTCTCAGCGATGTGTATTTGTCATGATTTGGAAAATAATGCTGTGTAACAAATTGTGCTCAAACCTTGGTGTTTTAGTTTTGGTGGTTTCTCCACCTAAGTCTCCCATACCTACGTGCATGTGTCCATGAGGGAAAACACACACACACACACACGCAGGCGCACACACACGCACATCACAGATAGACACACACACTTCAAAGTCTGTGGTTTTACTGTGACTCCATTGTGCTCAGGTGAGATCCAATGAGCTTGACTCTAGGATGATGATTAGATTCATGTGTGCAGAGTATGATATTCTTATGATGAGCAGAAGAAGTTTCTGGTGAAGCTGCCCAGGGTGTGATAGTCTCATGGTGAATAGAAGAGGTACAAGAAAGAAATACAAAACACATTGGAACATTTAAAACTTCTGCTTATATCATGCTAGGTAACATTCTATTGGCTAAATCTACATCAATAGTTGAGAGAAGTATACCTCTGGTGTAGAGAAGGAAGCAGAAGAAGGAAAAGCTACACATGAATAACACATTTTATGGCAGCATGGGGCCTCATATTAATTGCTGAATCTTTTTGTGCCTCAGTTTTCACCATCTACAAAATACAAGTTTTATTTTATCTACTTAATGGGATAATTTGGAGACTTAAGTGAATTAATATGTACAAAACAGTTGAAATAGTGACTGGTCAAAGATAATATTTCCAATATTTTAAGACATGATTATTTTGTTTATATTGATAGGTTCACTAGTGTATATTCAGAAAGATGATTAAATAAAGCTAGAATAAGTAGCTGATTAATGGGAAGTAAATTTGTCTGTTTCTAAAATGTTTGTACTCTGAGAATTGCAAAATGCATTGTGGATCCTCTCACCACTGAAACAGCAAGGGATCAGAATCTGAAGATAAAGATTGAAATTAGGTCTCTACATTTGGGTATATTACTGAACTCAATTTAAAACAATTATAAAATTAGGATAATGTGATTGTTGTACATAATCAATCAGCTGTTAGTTCAGTCCCTTCCATTTTACAGGGGAAGAATTGAGGTCCAATAGCAAATGGAAGGTGCACAAGGTCATGTAATTCATTGTGAAATTGCTGGATGTTATGGGCAGAATATTGAATGATTCAGAAAGTACTAAAAGAAGATGGAATGAGTATACAGTCTTTGTACCAAAAAGAAGTGACTGACACAGAAGAATGTCAAGAAACAACATATGATCAGAGGCAATGATGATAAAGGAGGAAGTTCAGGCTGCTCTGACGAACTTGGCAAAAAATAAAGCCCCAGGAAATTATGGAAGACCAATTGACGTGTTTAAACAAACAGATGCTGCCTCGGATGTGCTCACCAAGTTGTACTAAGAAATCAGGAGATCCATATTTAGTCTCATTAAAAAAAGGTGACCTGAGGGAGTGTGGAAATTATCGAACAATATCATTAATATCACACACTAGCAAAATCTTGCCGAAGATTATACAGAAACAACTGGAATAGTACATTGACAGAGAAATGCCAGAAATACAATCTGGATTTAGAAGAGGTCATGGCACTAGAGACATTATTGCCAATGTCAGATAGATCTTGGCAGAAAGCAAAGAGTACCAGAGGAATGTTCATCTGTGTTTCATTGACTGTACAAAGGCGTTTGACTGTGTGTATCACAACAAATTGTTGCTAACCTTGAAGAGAAAGGGAATCCCAGAACACTTGATTGTGATTATGTGAAACCTATACTTGGATGGTGAAGAGATTGAGATTGTGCACAGCTTTAGTTTGCTTGGCTCCACAGTCAACACTCTGGCACCAGTATCCAGGAAATTAAAAGGCGTATTGCCATGGGAAAGACTTCTGTTAGGGACCTCTCCAAAGTACTGAAGAGCAGTGATGTTTCTCTGGAGACTAAGGTGCGTCTGATACAGGCCATGGTCTTTGCAATCACTTGTTATACTTCAGAGAGTTGGACAATGACCAAGGAGGATAGAAGGAGAATTGATGCCTTTGAGCTGTGATACTGGAGAAGAGTATTGAGTGTAACACAGATTGCTAGGAAAACAAACAGACTCATCCTGGAAAGGGTTAAACTGGGTGGCACCTTGGAGGCAAGGATTCTGAGGCTCCGTTTAACATACTTTGGACATGTTGTAAGGAGAGACCAGTCCTTGGAGAAGGACATCATGCTTGGGAGGGTGTAGGGACAGCGCAGGAGGGGAAGGTCCTCTATGAGGTGGATTGATTCAGTGACTGGGATAATCAGAATGGGAGTGTCAGAGAGTGCGATTGGCACAGGACAGAGCAGGGTTTAGGGTTGTTGTATATAGGGTCGCTATGAGTAGCAAGCGACTCGACGGCACATAACAACAACAACAACTACAACAGCAACAACAACATACTTGGACCAGGAAGCAATCCTGAACAGAGCAGGGAAACACTGCATGGTTCAAATCAGGAAAGGTGTGCATCAGGAATGCATCCTGTCTCTATACCTTTTCAATCTATATACAGAACAGATCATTCTGGAATCAGGGCTTTATAAGGAGCAATGTGGCATTAGGATTGGAGGTAGACTGATTCATCAACAACCTACGTTTTGCAGAAGACACTGAAACTGAGGAAGATCTGAAGCAGTTTCTTCAGAAGGTCAAGGACTGCAGTCTTCAGTATAGATTGAAGCCTAATATCAAGAAGAAAAAGATTCTCATCACTGGGACAAATGGCAGCACCATGATAAAAGGAGAAGAGATTGAGGTTGTTAGCAAATTACAGCTTGCTTGGCTCCACAATCAACACACTTAACACCAGCAATCAGGAAATCAAAAGATGAATCAAAAGGGAAAATTTGCTGTCAGGGACCTCTCCAGAGTGCTGAAAAACAAAGATGTCAGTCTAGAGACTAAGGCCATCATCTTTGCAATTACTTGTTATGCTTCAGGGAGTTGGACAATGACTAAGAATGAAAGAAGAAAAATCGATACCTTTGAATTGTGGTGCTGGAGAAGAGTCTTGAACATACCATGGACTGCCAAGAAAACAAGTAAGTTTGCTTTGGAGAGGGTGAAATCAAGTTTCTCCTTGGAGGCTAGGATTTTGAAGTTCTATCTCACATAATTTGGGTATGTGGGCAGGAGAGACCAGTTCTTGGAGAGGGACATCATGCTTGGAAAGGTGGAGGGACGGCTCAGAAGAGGAAGATTCCAGATGAGATGGATTGATACAGTGACTGCGGCAATGCAGGTTGGTATGTCAGAATTGGTAAAATTGACTCATGACAGGGCAGAGTTCAGAGCTGCTGTACATAGGGTTGCTATGGGTCACAGGTGACTCAACGACACATGACAACAATAACAAACGGGATTTCTGTGATCAGCTTTTTGAGGAAATGCTAAACTGTCTTCCAGAATGTTTGTACCTTTTACAATCCCAACAGCAGTACAGGAGAGAGCCAATCTCTCCACATCCTTTCCAACATTTATTGCTTTCTGTCTTGTTAAACTTTGCTTCTGATGCTAAGGTGAGATGGCATCTCATTGTGGTTTTTATTTGCATCTCTCTGACTGCCAGTGATTTGGAGCATTTCTTTATGTATCTATTAGCCATTTGAATGCATTCTTTTGTGAAAAGTCTTTCCATATCTTTTACCCATTTTGTTATTGGTTATCAGCCTTTTTCTTGTGGATACTCTGTTGCATTCTGTAAACTTTCATTATGAGACCCTTGTATGAGCTGACATTGCCAAATATTTTCCCATTTTGCAAGCTTACTTTTCAATTTATTGGAAAAATTATTTTATGCACACAGGGTCCCACTCATTGATTTTGGACTCTCCTGCTTGTGCTTTTTTGGCTATATTTGTAAGCCCATTTGTGCCATAGAGCAGGGCTTTTCTCTCTCTCATTATTATTTTTTTAAATAATAATAGACCTTAGGACCTTTAGTGTTTTGTGTACTTTTCTTTTTTAATATTATTAATTTTAGTGAAGTTTACAGAGACTTTGGATTTCCATTCATTCATTGTTGCACTTTTCTCTCTGCTCACTCCCAGTTTGCGCTTCTCTTTGAAAACTAAAATAAAATTTCTTTCATTGTTATACAATCTCTCGCCCCAAGTCCACTCCACTCCACAGCCTTCATTCTGGATTTCTGTCATGGCAATAATACCTAATCATATGTACCTTTTAAACAGTTCTCTCCTTCATCTGTTTCAATGCAGTATACATTATTTATCCTTTCTTTTCTTAAGTTCTCCCCAACCTCGATGTCAGTCCTGTTTTACAACAGTGGCACTATGCAGTATTTGTCACTTTGTGATGGAAATATTTCAGTCAGCATAATGTCCTCCAGAGACATCCATTTTGTTTAATATTTCATTAATTCCTTATTTTTCAATACAGCGTAGTATTCCATTGTGTGAATATATCAGAGCTTCTCTATCCATTTGTTTGTTGACGGGCACTTGGGTTGTTTCCAACTCTGCTATTTTGAACAGAGCAGCTGTAAATATGGGTGTGTATATATCAACTTGGGTAGCTGTTCTGCTTTCTTTAGGGTATATTCCCAGTAGTGGAATTGCTGGGTCAAATGGTATTTCTATATGCAACTTTTGGAGAAAGCTCCATACAGCTTTCCATAGTGGTTGCACCATTTTACACTCCCACCAACAGTAAATAAGGGTTCCAGTTTCTCCACAACCTCTCCAGCATTTTTTGTTTGCTGCTCTGTTGAATTTTTCACCTCTTCTATTTAATATTGTATTGGAAGTCTTAGAGATAGCAATAAGGCAAGAGAAGGAAATAAGTGATATCCAAATTGGCAAAGAGGAGATAAAATTATCTCTATATGCAGATTATAGGGTAGTATACTTAGAAATCCCTAAAGACTCAGCAAGAAAACTACCGGACATAGATGACCAATTCAACAGAGTGGCAGGATCAACATAGAGAAATCAACTGGATTTCTCTACAGTGATAAAGAAAATACAGAACTGAAGATAAGAAAAACAATACCCATCACAATATACAACCACAAGATTAAATACTTGGGAATAAATCTAACCAGAAACACAAAAGATCTTTTCAAAGAAAATTACAAAACATTACTACAAGAAATAAAAAGAGACCTGGAGAAATGGAAGACTTCACCTTGCTCTTTGATAGGAAGACTCAGTATTGTGAAATTGACAATAATACCAAAGACAATTTATACATTCAATGCAATCCCAATAAAAATATCAATTCCTTTCTTCAACGAGATTCAAAACGCAATCTACAACCAGGAGAAGATAACATAGATGAATGGGACCTTCTAAGACTCAAATCCCTATGCACATCCAAAAACTTCTCCAGTAGGGTAAAAAGGGAAGCC
>NW_006400157.1:491343-499770 GCF_000299155.1 Elephantulus edwardii
CTCTGTAAATGTTTATGAAAATTAATAAAATATAATTATAGAAAAAAAAAGAATTCTCTCCTTATCTTTAGTTCTGGTAAATTTGACTATGATATGCCTTGGTGTTTTTCTTTTGGGGTCTACTCTGCATAGTGTTGCAAAGCTTTTGAGTTTGTATTCTCTCGTTCTTCATTATGCCTGGGAAGTTTTCTTCTAGTAATTCTTCCACAAGTTTTTCAGTGCCTTTACTTGCTGCCTCCTATTCTGGGATTCTGATGAAGTGGATGTTATTTCTTTCGATGGTGTCCCACCTTATTCTTAGATTTTCTTTTTTTCCTTCTTTTTTGATTCTGCTTTTTGCTCTAGCAGATCAGTGGTGGCTGGTTCTGTGTTCCATTCCTTTAACTCTGTTCATCTTGTTGACAGCATCTGAAACCTTGGGCCTCATATTTTGGATGGTGGTTTCTTGTTTTTCCAGTGAATAATGCCTCGTTAGTTTTATCTGCATTGTTTTGGATTGTTTTATTAAGATCCTCCTGATTTTTGCTTGCAGTGTCCTGTAATGCTTCTAGTTTGATTTTCACCTATTGAAAATATCCAGTCATTGTTCTTTTGAATTCTGTATCAGAAAGTTCCATCAGAATTTCTGGCTTCAGGAAATCCATTGCTACTGTGTCTCTTTTGAGGGGTGATATCTTGCTTTGTGCTTGTGTAGCGAGTAGGTAGTCTGCTTCTATCGGGCCATTGCTGTGGCAGAGTGTTTTGTACCTACGATCATAACTGGTTTTTGATATGACGTCACTACTCTGAAGGAAGGTTGGGCAGGCACACAAGTAGGGTGTGATACATGTAGGGTGGGTGCACACACAGAGGGACTCTTGGGCCGGGGATTTGGGGGAGACGCACACACACAGATGCACACAGGAGCTGAGTGTGGCAGATATCTCACTCAGTTTCCCGCTGACCTGCTTGCTTCTGTGGAGTGGGTCCCACTGTTGTTCTCTTCTCCCTGCTGTGGCTCAACTGCTTCCCACAGTGACTCAATGAACCAAACAGAGGCTTGTTGTACCCCACCAACACTTACTGAACTCAGTTGCTTCTTGAAGCTTCCTCATCTGTCAAATGTCCACATTGATACACAACATATTTTGATAAGCACCTATATATCTGCCGTCTCACCTCAGACAAGAGGCCCAGGACCTCCCTGTTGCCTGACTTAAGGATCCCATGTGGTCAGACCTGACCTAAGTTTGTTCACCAAAGTACCTGAGTGAACACAGAGGAAGCCTATTGTTCCTTTCTGGAAGGGCCTTCTAACCTCCATCGGGGGGGGGGGGTGTCCAGGACCTCTCTGTTGTCTAATGTAAGGATCCCACTTGGTCAGGCCTGACATCAGTTTGTTGCCCAAAGTACCTGCGTGAGCACAGAGATAGCCTATTGTTCCCTTCTGGAAGTGACTTCTCACCTCAATTGAGGGGCCCAGGACCTCCCTGTAGCCTGAGGTAAGGATCCCACGTGGTGAGAGATCAAGCAGTTTGTTCTCCAAATTACCTGAGTGAGCACAGAGGATGTCTATTGTTCCCTTCTGGAAGTGGCTTCTGACCACCAAAGAGAGGCCTGAGTTAAGGATCTCTCGTGGTCAGCCCTGACAGCAATTTGTTCCCAAAGTATCTCAGTGAGCCCATAGGAAGCCTATTGTTCCCTTCTGGAAGGAGCTTCTCACCTCTGTCGAGGGAACCAGGCCCTCACTGGTGCCTGAGTTAAGTTGTCTGAGTAAAGTAACTGAATGAGCACAGAGTAAGCCTATTGTCCCTTCTGAAAGTGTCTTCCCACCTTGTGGTAGAGCCCAGGGCCCCCTTGTTGCCTGAGTTAAGGATCCCACGTGGTAAGACATGACATCAGTTTGTTCTGCAAAGTACCTGAGTGAGCATAGAGGAAGCCTATTGCTCCCTTCTGGAAGTAGCTTCTCACCCCCGTCAAGGGAACCAGGACCTCACTGGTGCCTGAATTAAGGATCCCACATGGTCAGGCCTGACATCAGTTTGTTGCCCAATGTGCCTGAGTGAGCACAGAAGAAACCTATTGTTCCCTTCTCTAAGTGCCTTCTCACCTGCATCGAGGGTCCCAGGACATCCTTGTTGCCTGAGTTAAAGATCCCACGTGGTCAGGCCTGAAAGCAGTTTGTTCCCCAAAATACCTGAGTGAGCACAGAGGAAGCCTATTTATCCCTCCTGGAAGTGGATTCTCACCTCCATTGAGGGACCCAGGACCTCTCTGTTGCCTAATATAGGATCTCACATGCTCAGGCCTGACAGTAGTTTGTTTCCCAAAGTACCTGAGTGAGCACAAAGGAAGCCTATTTTTTTCCCACTGGAAATTGGCTTATCACCTCCATCGAGGGGCCCAGGACCTCCTTTTTGCCTGAGTTAAAGATCTCACACGGTTAGGCCTAATCAGTTTGTTACCAAAAGTTCCTGAGTGAGGAAGGACGAAGACTATTTTTCCCTTCTGGAAATGGCTTCTCACCACTGTTGAGGGGTGCAGGACTTCCCTGTTGCCTGAGTTAAGGGTTACATGTGGTCAGACCTGACATCAGTTTGTTCCCCAAAGCACCTGTGTGAGTCCAGAGGAAGAAAATTGTTCCCATCTGGATGTGCCTTCTTATCTAATTCTAGGGGCCCAAGACCTCACTGTTACCTGAGTTAAGGATCCAAAGTGATCAGGCCTGATATCAGTTTGTTCCCCAAAGTACCTAAGTGAGTACAGAGGAAGCCGGATTTTCCCTTCTCAAAGTGTCTCCTCAACTTCGTCAAGGAGCCCTGACCTCCCTGTTGCCTCAGTTAAGAATCTCACGTGGTTGTGCCTGACATCAGTTTGTTCCTCAAAGTACCTGAATGAGCACAAGGGAAGCTTATTGTTCCCTTCTGGAAGTGCATTTTCACCTTATTCAAGGGGCCTAACCCTCCCTGTTGCCTAAGTGAAGGATCCCACGTGGTCAGGCCTGAGAGCAGTTTGTTCCTCAAAGTACCAGAGTGAACCCAGAGGAAGCCTACTGTTCCCATCTGGAAGAGCCGTTCACATCTGTTGAGGGCCCAGAACCTCCCTGTTCCCTGAGTTAAGGATTCTACGTGGTCAGTCCTGACAGTAGTTTGTTCCACAAAGTTCCTGAGTGACCACAGAGGAATCCTATTTTTCACTACTTTAAGCAGCTTCTCACCTCTCTTGAGGGGTGCAGGACCTCCCTTTTGCCTGAGTTAAGGATCCCACGTGGTCAAGCCTGAAATCAGTTTGTTCCCCAGAGAAACTGAGCGAGCATAGAGGAAGCCTATTCTTCCCTTCTGGATTTGCCTTCTCAACTTCAGTGTGGGGCCCAGGACCTCCCTGTTGCCTGAGTTAAGAATCCCACATGATCAGGTCTGACATCAGTTTTTTCCCAAAAGTACCTGAGTGAGCAGAGAGGAAGCCTATTGTTCTTCTGGAAGTGGTCTCTGGAATTGGTTCCTCACCCCTGTCAAGGTACCCAGGACATCCCTCTTGCCTGAGTGAAGGATTCCCCACGGACAGGCCTGACATCAGTTTGTTTCTCAGACTACCTGAGTGAACACAGAGGAAGCTGATTCTTCCCTTCCGAAAGTGCCTTCTCACCTTCGTCGAGGGGCCCAGGACTTCCCTGTTGAATGTGAAGGATCTCACGTGGTGAGGCTGACAGCAGGTTACTCTCCAAAGTACCTGAGTGTGCACAGAGGAAGCCTATTTTTCTTCTGAAAGTGGCTCCTCACCTCAGTTGAGGGTCCTAAGTGGTCAAGACTGATAGCAGTTTGTTCCTCAAAGTACCTGAGTGAACATAGAGGAAGCCCTTCTAGAAGTGGCTTCACACCTCCGTAGCGGGTCTCAGGACCTCCCTGTTGCTGAGTTAAGCATCCCACGTGGTCATGCCTGACATCGGTGTGTTCCCTCATGTACCTGAGTGTGCAGAGAGGAAGCCCTTCTGGAAGTGGCTTCTCACCTCCCTCGAGCTGCCCAAGATCTCCCTGTTGACTGAGTTAAGAATCCCATGTAGTCAGGCCTGACAGCAGTTTGTTCCCAAAAGTATATGAGTGAGCACAGAGAAAGCGTATTTTTCTCATCTAAAAGAGCCTTCTCACCTCCACCAAGAAGCCCAGGACCTCCCTGTTGCCTGAGTTAAGGATCCCTCGTGTTCAGGCCTGGCGTAAGTTGTTCTCCAAAGTACTTAAGTGAGCACAGAGGAAGCCTACCGATCTTTTGGAAATGACTCTGGAAGTGGATCCTCATCTCCATCGAGGGCCCAGGACGTACCTGTTGCCTGAGTGAAGGATCCCACATGCTCAGGCCTGACATCAGTTTGTTCCCCAAAATACCTGAGTGAGCACAGAAGAAGCGTATTTTTTCCCTTCTGGAAATGAATTCTCACCTTTTTCGAGGGGCCCAGGATATCACTGTTGACTGTGGATCTCAAACTGGCAGGCATGACATCAGTTTGTTCCCCAAAGTACCTGAGTGAGCACAGAGGAAGGATTTTGTTCCCTTCTTAAATTGGCTTCTCACCTCCATCAAGGGGCCCAGGACCTCACTGTTGCCAGAGTTAAGGATCCCAAATTGTCAGGCATGACATCAGTTTTTTCCCCCAAAGTACCTGAGTGAGCACAGAGGAAGCCTATTGTTCCCTTCTGGAAGTGGCTTCTCATGTACTTCGACTGTCCCAGGACCTCCTGTTGACTGAGTTAAGAATCCCAATTGGTCAGGCCTGACATCAATCCCTTCTCCAAAGCACCTGAGTGAGCACAAAGGAAGTCTATTGTTCCCTTCTTTAAAAGCCTTCACACCTCCATCGAGGGGCCCAGGACCTCCCTATTGCCTGAGTTAAGGAGCCTATGTGGTCAGGCCTAACAATAGTTTGTTCTCCAAAGTACCTGAGTGAGCATAGAAGAAACCTATTTTTCCCTTCTTGAAGTGCCTTCTGTCGAGGGCCTCAGGACCTCCCTGTTGCCTGAGTTAAGTATTCCTCAAGGTACAAGCCTGACATCAGTTTGTTCTACAAAGTACTTGAGTGAGCCTAGATGAAGCCTATTGTTCCCTTCTGAAAGTGGCTTCTCACCACCGTCAATAGTCCCAGGATCTCCCAGTTGCCTGAATTAAGGATCCCACATTGTCATGTCTGGCATTCATTTGTTCCCCAAAGTACCTGAGTGAGCCCAGAGGAAGCCCATTGTTCTTCAGGAAGTGACTTCGGGAAGTGGCTCCTAACCTCTGTTGAGGGGACCAGGCCTCACTGTTGCCAGAGTTAAGGATCACCCGTGGTCAGGCCTGACAACAGTTTGTTCCCCTAAATACCTGACTGAGCACAGAGGGAGATTATTGTTCCCTTCTAGAATTGCTGTCTCACCTCGATCGAGGGGCCCAGGACCTCCCTTTTGCCTGAGTTAAGGATCCAACGTGGTCAGGCCTGACATGAGTTTGTTCTCCAAAGTGCCTGAGTGAGCACAGGGGAAGCCTATTGTTCTTCTGGAAGTGGCTTCTGGAAGTGGCTCCTTACCTCTGTCAAGGGGCCCAGGAACTCCTTGTTGCCTGAGTGAAGGATCCCACGTGGTTAAGCTGACAGCCGTTTGCTCCCCAAAATACCTGAGTGAGCACAGAGGAAGCCTATATTTGCCTTCTGGAAGTGGTTTCTCACCTCTTTCAAGGGGAGCAGGACCTCTCTGTTGCCTGAGTGAAGGATCCCACGTGGTCAGGCCTGACATCAGTTTGTTCCCCAAAGTATCTGAGTGAACAGAGAGGAAGCTTATTGTTTACTCATATTAGTAGATTTCTCATCTCCTTTGATCAGCCTAGGACTTCCCTGTTACGTGAGTTAAGGATCCCACATGTTCAGACCTGAGAGTAGTTTGTCCCCAAATATACCAGAGTGAGCACAGAGAAGCCTATTTGGACCTTCTGGAAGTGGTTTCTCACCTCCGCCGAGGGGCACAGGACCTCCATGTTGCCTGAGGGAAGGATACCACGTGGTTAGGCCTGACATCAGTTTGTTCCCAAAGTACCTAAGTGAGCACAGAGGAAGTCAATTGTTCCCTTCTGCAAGTGCCTTCTCACCTTCATCGATGGGCCCAGGACCTCCCTGTTGCCTGAATGAAGGATCACACGTGGTCAGGCTGACAGCAGTTAGTTCCCCAAACTACTTGAGAGAACATAGAGACAGCATGTTGTCCGCTACTTGAGGTGCCTTCTCACCTGTGTTGAGTGGCCCAGGACTTCCCTGTTGCCTGAGTTAAGGATACCACATGGTCAGGCATGACAACAGTTTGTTCCCCAAAATACCTGAGTGAGTACAGAGGAAGCCTTTTTTCCCCCTTCTGAAAGTGGTTTCTCACCTTCATCAAGGGGCCCAGGACCTCCCTGTTGACTGAACTAATGATCCCATGTGGTCAAGCCTCACATCAGTTTGTTTGCCAAATACCTGAGTGAGTACATAGGCAGCCTTTTTATTCTTTCTGAAAGTGGCTTCTCACCTCTGTCGAAGGAACCAAGACCTCCCTGTTGCCTGAGGTAAGGATCCCACGTGTTCATACCGGACAGCAGTTTGTCTCCAAATGTACCTGAGTGAGCACAGAGAAGCCTATTTGTCCCATCTGGAAGTGGCTTCTACCTCCGTTGAGGGGTCTAGGACCTCCCAGTTGCCTGAGGGAAGGATACCACATGTTTAGGCCTGACATCAGTTTGTTCCCCAAAGTACCTGAGTGAGCATAGAGGAAACCTATTGTTCCCTTCTGGAAGTGGCTTCTGACCTCCTTCAAGGGTCCAAGGACCTTCCTGTTGCCTGAGAGAAGGATCCCACATGGTCAGGCCTGACAGCAGTTAGTTCCACGAAGTACCTTAGTGAACGCAGAGTTAGCCTGTTGTTCCCTTCTCAAAGTGTTTTCTCACATTCATCGCATGGCCCAGGATCTTCTGTTGCCTGAGTTAAGGATTCCTCATGATCAGGCCTGACAATAGTCTGTTCCCCAAAGTACAGGAGTGAGCAAAGAGGAAGCCTATTTTTCCTTTCTAGAAGAGCCTTCTCACCTCCGTCAGTGGGCTCAGGACCTCCCTGTCGCCTGAGTGAAGGATCCCATGGTCAGGCCTAACAGTAGTTTGTTCCCCAAAGTACAGGAGTGAGCCCAGAGGAAGCCAATTGTTCCCTTCTGGAAGTGCCTTCTCACCTTCGCTGAGGGGGCCAGGACCTTCCTGTTGCCTGTGAAGGATCCCACGTGGTAAGGATGAAAGCAGTTTGCTCCCCAAAGTACCTGAATGAGCACAGAGGAAGCCTATATTTGCCTTCTGGAAGTGGCTTCTCACCTCCCTCAAGGGGGCCAGGACTTCCCTATTGCCTGAGTGAAGGATCCCACGTGGTCAGGCCTGACATCAGTTTGTTCCCCAAAGTAGCTGAGTGAGCACAGTGGAAGCTCTTGTTCTTTTCTGGAAGTGGCTTCTCACCTCTGTCAAGTGGCCCAGGACCTCCAGGTTGCCGAGTTAAGGATCCCAAGTCTCCAGGTCTGACAGCATTTTGTTCCCCAAAGTACCTGAGTGAGCACAGGGTAAGCCTATTGTTCCCTTATGGAAGTGGCTTCTCTTCTCCATCAAGGGGGGTCAGGACCTCCTTGTTGCCTGATTAAAGATTCCACATGGTCAGGGCTGACAGCAGCTTGATCCCCAACGTACCTGAGTGGGCACAAGGGAAGCCTATTGTTCCCTTCTGCTATAGCCTTCTCACCTCTGTTGAAGAGCCCAGGACCTCCCCGTTGCCTGCTTTAAGGATACCAAGTGGTTTAGCCTAATAGCAGGTTGTTCCCCATAGTACCTTAGTGAGCACAGAGGAAGGCTATTGTTCCCTTCTGGAAGTGAATTCTCACCTCCATTGAGGGGCCGAGACCTCCCCGTTTCCTGAGTTAAGGATCACATGTAGTCAGGCCTGACCGTAGTTTGTTCCACTAAGTACCTGAGTGAGCACAGGGGAAACCTATTTTTCCCCTTCTGGAAGTGCTTTCTCACCTCTGTCGAGGGGCCCAGGACCGCCCTGTTGCCTGAGCTAAGGATCCCATGTGGTCAGTCCTGAAATCTGTTTGTTCTCCAAAGTACCTGAGTGAGCACAGAGACAGCCTTTTGTTCTTCTGGATGTAACTTCTGGAAGTGGCTCCTAACCTCCATTGACAGGCCCAGGACCTCCTTGTTACCGAGTTAAGGATTCCACGTGGTCAGACCTGACAGCAGTTTGTCTCCAAAAGTACCTGAGTGAGCCCAGAAGCAGCCTATTGCTCCCTTCTGGAGGTTGCTTCTCACATAGGTCGAGGGTCCCAGGACATCCCTCTTGCCTGAGTTAAGGATCCCAACTGATCAGAACTGACATCACTCTCTTCTCCAAAGTACCTGAGTGAGCACAGGGGAAGTCTATTGCGC
>NW_006400157.1:499870-501794 GCF_000299155.1 Elephantulus edwardii
CTCTTCTCCAAAGTACCTGAGTGAGCACAGGGGAAGTCTATTGCGCCCTTCATGAAGAGCCTTCTCACCTCCGTCGAGGGGTCCAGGACCTCCCTGGTGCCTGAGTTAAGGATCCCACGTGGTCATGCCTAACATCAGTTTGTTCTCCAAAGGACCTGAGTGAGCATAGAGGAAGCCTATGCTTCTACTGGAAGTGGCTAGTCACCTCCATTGAGGGGCCCAGGACCTCCCTGTTGCCTCAGTTAAGGATCCCAAGTGGTGAGAACTGACAGCAGTTTGTTCCCCTGAGTACCAGAATGAGCACAGAGGTAGCCTATTGTTCCCTTATGGAAGTGCTTTCTCACCTTCGTTGACAGGCCCAGGACCTCCCAGTTGCCGTAGTTAAGGATCCAATGTGGTCAGGCCTTAAAGCTGTTGGTCTCCCAAAATACCTGAATGAGCACAGCAGAAGCCTATTTTTCCCTTCTGGAAGTGACTTCTCACTTCGTCGAGGGTCCCAGGACCTGCTTGTTGCCTGAGTTAGGATTCAACATGGTCAGGTCTGACAGCAGTTTGTTCCCCTGAATACCTGAGTTAGCACAGAGGAAGCCTATTTTTTTTCCCTTCTGAAAGTGGCTTCTCACCTTCACTGAGTAGCTGAAGACCTCCTTGTTGCCTAGTTAAGGAC
The DNA here is from genome assembly GCF_000299155.1 of Elephantulus edwardii. Classification (NCBI taxonomy): domain Eukaryota; kingdom Metazoa; phylum Chordata; class Mammalia; order Macroscelidea; family Macroscelididae; genus Elephantulus; species Elephantulus edwardii. The sequence goes on from NW_006400157.1 coordinate 500,538, forward strand.
CCACGTGGTCAGGCCTGACACAAGTTTGTTCCCTTAAGTACCTGAGTGAGCAAAGAGGAAACCTATTTTTCCCTTCTGGAATTGCTTTCTCACCTCCATCGAGGTGTCCAGGATCACCCCGTTGCCTGAGTTAAGGATCCCACGTGTCAGGCCCAACATCAGTTTGTTCTCCAAAGTACCTGAGTGAGCAAAGAGGCAGCTGTTTTTTCTTCTGTACACGGGTTCAGTAAGAGAAATGAGGCTAGAGATAGAACGATAGATTTTTGCACATTCAATGATTTATTCACTGTAAATACCTTTTATAAGAAACATAAACGTAGGCTATACACATGGATTTCACCTGATGTTATGCATAGGAATCAAATCGATTACATTTGTGGAAAGGCTCGCTGGAGAAACTCAATATAAGCTGTGAAAACCAGGCCAGGTGCTGATTGTGGGACAGACCACTAACTACTCATATGCAAGTTCAAGCTGAAGTTGAAGAAATTTAAATCACGTCCACAGGAACCAAAGTTTGACCTTAAGTCTGTCCCACTCGAATTTCAAAACCATCTCAGAATAGCTTTGAGGCCTTGAGCACCAAGGAGCGTAGACCAAATGAGCTGTGGGAGGATATCAAGAAAATCATCCAAGAAGAATGCAAAAGATCATTACAAAGGCTGAAAAAGAAGAAAAGACCAAGATGGATGTGAGATGAGACTCTGACTATTGCATTAGAGCACCAAGAAGCCAAAGCTAAAGGAAGAAACCAAGAAATCAAAGAGCTGAACAGAAAATTTCAAAAAGCAGCCCGGGACGACAAAGCAAGATACTATAATGAAATGTGCAGAGAGCTGGAGTCAGAAAATCAAAAGGGTCGAACTCGCTCAGTGTTTCTTAAGCTGAAGGAATTGAAAAACAAATTCAAGCCATGGGTGGCAATACTTAAGGATAAGTTGGATAGAATGTTAAATGATCCAGGAAGTATCACAAGAAGATGGAAGGAGAACACAGAGTCACTGTATCAGAAGGAATTGGCTGACACAGAGGAATTTCATGAAATAACATATAAGCAAGAACCCATGGTGATGAAGGAGGAAGTTCAAGTTGCTCTGAAGGAATTGGCAAAAAACAAGTCTCCAGGAGTTGATTTATTTCAACAAACAGATGCTGCCCTGGATGTGATCACTAAGTTGTGCCAGGAAATCTAGAGGACAGCCAGCTGGCCAACTGACTGGAAAAGATCGATATTTGTTCCCATTCCAAAGAAAGGTG
>NW_006400157.1:510209-515231 GCF_000299155.1 Elephantulus edwardii
TGGGAGGGTGGAGGGACAGCGCAGGAGGGGAAGGCCCTCTATGAGGTGGATTGATTCAGTGACTGGGGTAATCAGGATGGGTGTGTCAGAGGTAATGCGATTGGTACAGGATAGAGGAGGGTTTATGGATGTTGTACATAGGGTCTCTATGAGTCACAAATGACTCGACGGCACATAACAACAACAGCAATGTGAATGAGAAATTAAGAGAAAAGAAGTAACAGAATGGACAAAAAAGCAAAGCCTTGTCAAAAAGCCGAACATAGTAATTCCATATGACTCAGCTATACTACTACATGAAATATAATCTGAGAAAATGAGAACTGAGGCACAAACAGAGATTTGTACACCATTGTTCATAGCAGCATTATTTACCATCACAAGAACATGGAAACAGCCCAAATGTCCAACCACAACAAATGGGTTAAGAAATTATGGTACATTCACACAATGGAATACTATGCAGCATGCAGGAGCAATGATTTTGTAAATTATTACCTAATTTGGGAGGGACTGGAGAGCATTATGCTGAGTGAACTAAATCTGTCCCACAAGGATAAATATTGTTTAAAATCCTTATTGTAGAATACAGGAGGGGTGGGAGAGGTTGGAACCAGAGGGATAAGGATGTACAGAGGTAGCAGGAACTAATCATGGGGTTATGCAACTTGATGGGTGGGGGAGTGAGGGAAATTGAAATAATTTGTTCTTGAAAACAATGTCTTCAAATTTTGTAAATAAACTAGTAGAATATTTTTTTTTAAAAAAAGTAAAGCCCATCAATATGTTGTCTACAAGAGACACATCTAATATACAAAGGCTATCCACAGTCAACAGTCTTGGCACCAGTAGCCAGGAAATTAAAAGATGTATTGCCATGGGAAAGTTTGCTGTTAGGGACCTCTCCAAAGTACTGAAGAGCAATGGTGTCTCTCTGGAGACTTAGGTGCATCTGATACAGGCCATGGTCTTTGCTATCCCTTGTTATGCATCAGAAAGTTGGACAATGGCTAAGGAGAATAGAAGGAGAATTGATGCCTTTGAGCTGTGGTGCTGGAGAAGAGTATTGAATGTACCCTGGACTGCTAGGAAAACAAACAGGTTCATCCTGGAGAGGGTTCAACTGGGCGGCTCCTTGGAGGCAAGGATTCTGAGTCTCCGTCTAACATATTTTAGTCATGTTGTAAGGAAAGACTGGTCCTTGGAGAGGGACATCGTGCTTGGGAGGGTGGAGGGACAGCGCAGGAGGGGAAGGCCCTCTATGAGGTGGATTGATTCAGTGACTGGGGTAATCTGAATAGAAGAGCCAGAGACAGTGCGATTGGCACAGGACAGAGCAGAGTTTAGGGCTGTTGTACGTAGGGGTGCTATGAGTCGTAAGCAGCTCGACGGCGCATAACAACAACAACAACAACAACAACAACAACAACAAGCCTCTTGTTTGAAGCAATTAGGACCTGGTAGGTTGGTCATTAATGAAGATGACAGAAAAAAATTTCCCACACTTGAGCTGTCGTTTTGGAAAGCAATGAATATTCCATGTGAACAGCCAAGAGAACAAACAGATATATCATGGAGAGGGGGCAGCCAGAGTGCTCTTTGGAGGCAAGAGTGCTGAGGCTTCACCTCACATATATTGGGCATGTTGCTAGGAGAGGTTATTTAAGCATCACATGATGCTGGGAAGGATGGAGGGTCGGAGAAGAAGAGGAAGACCTTCAATCAGGTAGATTGAAACAGAGACCGCCACAATGGACTCTTGTGTGTCAGGAGTGTGAGGATGGCACAAGAATGAATAGGGTTCACATCTTTTGTTCATAGGGTCACTATTAGTCATACTTGGCTCAATGGCACTTAACAAAACCAACAATAGACTGGGCATTGTGATTAATGGTCAGTTGGTGGCTAGGATCTTATTTAAAGCAGTTGAGATCCAGAAGGTAGGTCTTTTTTTATTTGAGTAACCATCACTTGAGGGCCGAGAGCCTCTTTTTTAAAGCAAGTAGCACTCAGTAGGTGGGCACTAGTGATTAACTGTAATTTGGAGGCTATTAACCTCTTATTTTTAGCATTCTCATTTAAAGCAATTAGGACTGACTAGGTGGGCCTTTGTGATTACAGTTCAGTTGATGGGTGGGAGTGTCTTGTTGAGAGCAATTAAAATTCAGTATGTTGGCCTTTCTGCATCAAGTACTTCAAGTGTTCCTCTGTTTCAGTAAGCAAGGTTGTGTCAACTGCATATTATAGGTTCTCAATGGGTCTTCTTCCAATCCTAATGCTACATTTCTCCTCATAAAGCCCAACTTCTCAAATTATATGTTCTACATATAGATTGAAAAGGTATAGAGACAGGACACATCCATACCACAATTACTTTTCCAATTTTGAACCATGAAGTGTGTACTTTCTCTGTTCTGAGGATTACTTCTTGGTCCAAACACAGATTTTGCATGACCACAATCAAGTATTCTGGGATTCCCTTTCTCCTCAAGGTCAGAAACAATCTGTTGTGATCCACACAGTCAAATGCTTTTGCATAGTCAGTGAAACACAGATAAATATGCCCTGGTTCTCTTTGCTTTCAATCAAGATCCATCTGACATCACTAGCAATAATATTTCTAGTGCCATGACCTCTTCTAAACCTGGCTTATATTTCTAGCAATTCTCTGTTGATGTACTGTTCCAGTAGTTTTAAACACATTTCAGGAGGATTTTACTTATATATGATATTAGTGATATTTTTGTATCATTTCTACATTCTGTCAAGTCACTTTTTTTTGAATGAGAATAAACATGGCTCTCTTCCAGTTGGTTGTACCTGATTCAGAATATCAAGGTCTGCAGTCTTCAAAATGGATTCAACAAAAAGATTCTCACCACTGGGCCAATTGACAGCACCAGGATAGATGGAGAAGAGACTGAGGTTGTTAACAATTTCAGCTTGCTCAGCTCCACAATCAACAATCTTGGTGCCAGCACTCAGGAAATCAAAGGACAAATTACACTGAGAAAATCTATTGTAAGGGATCTCACGAGAGTACTGAGGAGTAACAATGTCAGCCTAGAGACTAAGGTGCACCTAATCCAGGCCATGATCTTCACAGTAACTTGCTGTTCATCAGAGCTCTAGGCAATGATGAAGCATGACAGGAGAAAAATTGATGGCTTTAAGTTTTGGTGCTGGAGAAGAGTACTAAATATACCATGGACCACCAAGAGAACAAGCAGGTCTGTCTTGGAGATGATGAAAACAGGTTCTTGGAGGCAAGGATTTTGAAGCTGTCTCACATACTTTGGGCATGTGGCCAGGAGGGACTAACCAGTCCTTGGAGCAGGACATCCTGTTTGGAAAGGTGAAGGAGCAGCACAGGAGAGGAAGATCCCAGATGAGATAGAGTGAGACATTAACTGGGATAATGGGGATAGGTAGGTATGTTGAAGTCAGTGAGACAGGCTCAGATAGGGCAGTTTTCAGGTGACCCAATGACACATAAAACAACAGGTGGACCTTTGAGATAAACAGTAAGTTGGAGACTAGGAGGCTTTGGTTAAAGCAGTTAGGACCCAGTATGGGCCTTTGTGATTAACAATTGGTTGAAGACTGGAAGCTTCTTTCTTTAAGTATTTTGGATGTGATAGGAGGGCCTATGTGATTAACGGTTGGTTCAGTCTGGGAGCCTCTCTTTTAAAGCAATTAGGACACAATAGGTGGGCCTTCATGAGTAACAGTCAGTTGAGGACTGGGAGCCTATATTTAAAGTAGTTGAGATCCAGAATTTAGCTCTTTTATATTTTATTAACAGTCAGTTGGTGCCTGGGAGCCTCTTATTTAAAGTTATTAACACCTGATAGGTGGCCTTTGTGGTTAATAGTCACGTGAGGGTGGAGAATCTCGTGTTTAAAACAAATACAACCTGGTAAGGGACCTCTTGCAGTCTAGCAGTAAGAACTTGTGCTGCAATCCAAAGACACACAGTTGAAATCCACCTGCTGTTCCTTGGGAGAAGGATTGGAAATCTCCTTTAACGCACTTAACTGCCTCAGAAAACGCAGTGGAGGGTCAATTATGGGTCAGCTCCAACTCTATGATAAACAGAAACAATAACTGTTAGGACTTCATGATTAACAGTTGGTTGAGAGTAAGGCATCTCTTGTTTAAAGCAATAGGTACCCAGCCATTTGTCGTTAGAAACTGCCGTGCATGGTCAGAAGTCACTGCACCTCATCAGAAGCCATGGATCTGTTCAGGTCTATTAACTAGGTACTTTGGGGGGAGAAACTGCTGTCTAGCTTGATCATGCATGACCCCTTAAGCTTAAGCAACAAAGAGGACCTGGACACCTCGAGGGAGGCAAGAAGCCACTTCCAGAAGGGAACAACAGGCTTCCTCCTCTGTCATTAAGGTAATTTGGGGGGAAAACTGCTGTCAGGCACTCAGCCTTGCAGGCTTCTGGCCAAGAAGGAAGCACAAATATATAGGTGCTTCACAAAACATTGTCATACTCTGGGTAATTTTATAGTTACAACAGCCTAATATCTACTAAGAAAAGACTCCCATAATGTCAAAAAAGCATCAATCCACATCAGCCACCATGAAAAAACAAAATAACCTTTCTCCTAAAAAAGCCAACCCAATGAATACCTCAGATACAGAGAACCAGAAGAAATATGTTGCTGTAGAGTTATCTTATCAGCTACAGAAAAAGATACAAATGTATGAAGAAACAATGGAAGTCAATAAAAGAGTAAATACCTCAGAGACAGCAGTCCAGAAGAAATGCATGGATGAGGAGAAAATGGAAAAGCTATGAGTGAAAGTACAAAAGATGGGGAGATAATTGATAGAATAGACAAAGAGGTACAAAAACTAAGAAATGTTCACAAGACAAAGATGGTACAGCTGACACAGTACTGGAAATAAAAGAAAAGCATTGAAATGCAATCCAGGATATTAAGATCCAAATGTCAGAAGTGTCCAACACACTGGTAGGACAAAAATGTAGAACTGGAGCGCGAGGGC
>NW_006400157.1:515331-521730 GCF_000299155.1 Elephantulus edwardii
GAGGGATGGCACAGGAGAGGAAGACCCTTGATGAGATGGATCGATTCTGTGAGTGAAGTGGTGGGAATGAGTGTGTTTGAGACGGCGAGGCTGGCACAGTATAGGGCTCTTGTACATAGGGTCACTATGAGTCGTAAGAGACTCAATGGCACATAACAACAATGTGGCTTCTGGAAGTGGCTCCTAACCTCCTTTGTGGAGCCCAGGACCTCCTTGTTGCCTGCGTGAAGGATCCCACATGGTCAGGCCTGACAGCAGTTTGTCTCCAAAAGTACCAGAGTGAGCCTGGAGGTAGCCTATTGTTGGCTTCTGGAAGTGGCTTCTCACCTATGTTGAGGGTCCCAGGAACTCCCTGTTGCCTGAGTTAAGGATCCTAATTTGTCAGGCCTGATTTAACTCTCTTCTCCAAAGTGCCTGAGGAGTGAGCAGAGAGGCAGTCTATTGTTCACTTCTTTAAGAGCCTTCCCACATACGTCGAGGGGTTCACAACATCCCTGGTACCTGAGTTAAACATCCCACGTGGTCAGGTCTAACATCAGTTTCTTCTCCAAAGTACCTGAGTCAGCATAGGGGAAGCCTATGTTTCTCCTGGAAGTGGCTTCTCACCTCTGTCGAGGTGCACAGGACCTCCCTGTTGCCTGACTGAAGGATCCCACGAGCTCAGGCCTGACAGCGGTTTGTTCCCCAAAGTACAAGAGTGAGCACAGAGGAAGATTATTTTTCTCTTCTGGATGTGATTTTTCACCTATGTCCAGGGACCCAGGAACTCCCTGTTGCCTGACTTAAGGATCCCACGTGGTCAAACCTCACATCAGTTTTTTTTCCACAAAGTACCTGAGTGAGCACAGGGGAAGCCTTTTTTACCTTTCTGAAAGTGGCTTCTTACCTCCGTCGAGGAATCCAGGACCTCGTTGTTGCCTGAGTGAAGGATCTCACATGGTCAGGCCTGAGAGTACTTTGTACCCCAAAGTATGTAAGTGAGCACAGAGGAAGCCTATTGTTCCCTTCTGAAAGTGGCTACTCACCTCCTTCGAGGGGCTCAGGACCTCCTTTTTGCCCGCGTTAAGTATCCCACATGGTCAGTCCTGACATCCTTTTGTTCCTCAAAGTACCTCAGTGAGCACAGAGGAAGCCTATTTTTCACTTCTGGAAGTGCCTTCTCACCTCCAACGAGGAGTCCAGGACCTCCCTGGTGCCTGAGTTATGGATCATACATGGTCAGACCTGACATCAGTCTGTTCTCCAAAGTACATGAGAAAGCACAGAGGAAGCCTATTGTTCCCTTCTAGATGTGGCTTCTCAACTCCATTTAGGGGCCCAGGGTATCCCTGTTGCCTGAGTGAAGGACGCCACGTGTTCAGGCTTGACATCAGTTTGTTCCCAAAATACCTGAGTGAGCACAGAGGAAGCCTATTTTTCCTTTCTAGAAGTGGTTTCTCAGGTCCATCATTGGGCCCAGGACCTCGCTGTTGCGTGAGTTAAGGTCTGACATCAATTTGTTCCCCAAAGTCCCTGAGTGAGCATAGAGGAAGCCTATTTTTCCCTTCTTAACGTGGCTTCTCCCCTTCATCGAGGGGCCCAGGTCCTCCCTGTTGCCTGAGTTAAGGATTCCTCATGGTCAAGCCTGACAGCAGTTTGTTTCCCTAAGTACCTGAGTGAGCATAGAGGAAGCCTATTGTTCCCTGCTGGAATTGCCTTCTCACCCCTGTCAGGGACAGAGGACCACTTGTTGCCTGAGTTAAGGATCCCACGTGGTCAGGTCTGACATCAGTTTGTTCTACAAAGTACCTGAGTGAACACAGAGGAAGCTTAGTGTTCTTCTGGAAACGGCTTCTAGAAGTGGTTCCTAACCTTCCTCGAGGGGCTCAAAACCTCCTTGTTGCCTGAGTGAAATATCCCACAAGGTCAGGCCTGACAGCAGTTTCTTCCCCAAAGTACCTGAGTGAGCACAGAAGAAGATTATTTTTCCCTTCTGGAAGTCACTTCTCACCTTCATCCAGGGGCCCAGGACCTCCCTGTTGCCTGACTTATGTCAATCCTGACATCAGTTTATTCCACAAAGTACCTGAGTGAGCACAGGGGAAGCCTTTTGTTCCTTCTGAAAGTGACTCTTCACCTTCGTCCAGGTCCCCAGGACCTCCATGTTGTCTGAGTTAAAGATCCCATGTGATCAGACCTGACAGCAGTTTGTCTCCCCAAAGTACCTGAATGTGCACAAAGTAAGTGTGTTTTTCCCTTCCGGAAGTGGCTTCTCACCTCTGTTGAGGGGCCGGGGACCTCCCTATTGCCTGAGTTAAGGATCTTACATGGTCAGGCCTGACAGCAGTTTGTCTCAGAAAGTACCTGAGTGAGCACAGAGGAACCCTATTGTTCCCTTCTGAAAGTGGCTTCTCATCTCCTTTGAAGGGCCCAGGACCTCCCTGTTGCATGAGTTAAGTATCCCACTTGATCAGGCCTGACATCAGTTTATTCCCCAAAGTACCTCAGTGAGCTCAGAGGAAGCCTATTGTTTCCTTCTGGAAGTGGTTTCTCACCTCTGTCGAGGCCCCCAGGACCTCTGTGTTTTCTGAATTAAGGATCCCACATGGTCAGACCTGATAGCAGTTTGTCTCCCAAAATACCTGAGTGAGCACAGGTTAAGCCTGTTTTTCTGTTCCTGAAGTGGCTTCTCACCTCCTTCGAGGGGCCCAGGACTTACCTGTTGCCTGAATTAAGGATATCACATGATCAGGCCTGACAGCAGTTTGTCTCCCATAGTACCTGAGTGAGCACAGAGGAAGCTTATTGGTCCCTTTCTGGAAGTGGTTTCTCACCTCCGTGGAGGGGCCCTGGACCTCCCTGTTACCTGAGTTAAGGATCCCTCGGGGTCATCCCTAACATCAGTTTGTTCCCCAAAATACTTGAGTGAGCACAGAGAAAGCCTATTGTTCTTTTCTGGAAGTTGCTTCTCACCTCCATCATTGGGCTTAGGACCTCCCTGTTGCCTGAGTTAAGGATCCCACGTTGTCAGGCATGACAGCAGTTTGTTCCCCAAAGTACCTGAATGAGCACAGAGGAGGCCTATTGTTCCCTTCTGGAAGTGATTTCTCACTTCCGTCAAGGGGCCCAAGCCCTCCCTTTTGCCTGAGTTAATCATACCACGTGGTCATGCCTGACATCAGTTTGTTCCCCAAAGTACCTGAATGAGCACAGAGGAGGCCTATTGTTCCTATCTGAATGTGCCTTTTTCACCTCTGTCAAGGGGCCCAGGACCTCTCTGTTGCCTGAGTTAGGATCTTACCTGTTCAGCCCTGACAGCAAGTTGACCCCAAAGTACCTTAGCACAGAGGAAGCCTTTTGTTCCTTTTTGAAAGTGGCTTCTCACCTCTATTGAGGGGCTCATGACATCCCTGTTTCCTAAGTTAAGGATTCCACGTGGTCAAGACTGACAACAATTTGTTCTCCAAAGTACCTGATTGCACACAGAGGTAGCCTATTGTTCCCTCCTAGATGTGTCTTCTCACTTCCTTAGAGGGGCCCAGGACCTCCCTGTTGCCTGAGTTAAGGATTCCACGTGGACAGGCCTGACAGAAGTTCCTTCCCCAAAGTAGCTGAGTGAGTACAAAGGAAGCCTGTTGTTCTTCTGGAAGTGGCTTCTTCAAGTGGCTTCTCACCTCAGTTGAGGGACCTATGACCTCCCTGTTGTCTCAGTTAAGGATTCTCTGTGGTCAGACCTGACAGCAGTTTGTTCCCCAAAGGACCTGAGTGAGCACAGAGGAATCCTTTCATTTTCTTCTGGAAGTGGTTTTTCACCTCTGCCGAGAGGCTCAGAATCTCCCTATTGCCTGACTTAAGGATCCCACGTGGTTAGGCCGGACAGTAGATCCTTCCACAAATTACCTGAGTGAGCACAGAGGAAGCCTATTGTTCCCTTCTTGACATGCCTTCTCACCTCCATCAATGAGCCCCAGACCTCCCTGTTGCCTGAGATAAGGATCCCACGTGGTCAGGCCTAACAACAGTTTGCTCCCCATAGTACCTATTTAATTGTCTGGAATTGCAGGGTGTACTCGCAACATGGGCAAAAACCAAATTTTTTTTGCTAGCTACCTACCAATTTTTCAATTTGAATCTAGTTCAAAGATCTCTCTCTTATTGTCAAAATCTCTCCTCATCTGGGCCTATCTTGTAATTTATCACTTAGGCCCACTGATCTTGCTCACACTTTTCTTTACTCCCTGCACATATCTCCCTCCTTCCTTTTCTGCAAATTCAGAACCTTAAGACAAAGCAAATAATTTACTTTCTCTGTTATTTAATTACCCTATAATAAGATAGTCCTTCTTTTTACAGATTTGTATATAACCTTAAAATTAATTACTATTTTCAATTTTTAAATCAATCACTCTTACAAATTTTGTTTCATAACATTAATTCGGGCTGGAATTTAGTTTGGAAGTTGTCTACAGGAACTGGATTCTACAGAGACCAGTTTGCTGGTACTGATGAGGATTAGTGTGGAATGTTGATTAGCTAATGGGTGTGAGATTATGTGATTTGAACTCCTATTTTAAAACCCATTTGGGTCCAAAGGCCTGCAGCCCTTAGGCCTAGTTTTAATTCATTTTGGTCAAACATTCTTCTGAGTGGTATAGCAACGGTCTGTCCATTTGCTATACAGAGGTAGCTTTTGGTTGCTCTGATGCTAAACATTCTGACACTGATGTGTCAAATGTGATAATAGTTACCGTAGGAGGCAATGTTTGGTGGAGATTCCCGATTAAAACAAGCTTGAAAGCAGGAGTGGCATCCAGTTCTGAGATAGCTTGCCTCTGGAAACTCTATGAAGGTGGAGAAACAACAAAAGTTATATAAGTGTTCAGGTCTTTCATTCATAGGGTTATTGTGAGTTTTCTATGACTTGACGGCACTTAACAGCAATAATATTAATCACAATTGAGTAATAATTTTTATTCCCCTCTTGATCCTAACCTTCCCTTAGTAGTTTTTTTAAACTCGCTGACTTATTTTAATTATCATCCTGTCCTCTATGATTAAGAGCTGATTTGATTGACAGTCAATTGGGGGCTTGCAGTGTCTTGTTTAAAGCAATTAGGACCCAGTAGATGGGACTTTTTACTACTTAATTATTGAAAGATACTATGGGAAATATCTTGAATGACTCAGAAAGCATTACACAAAGTCACTGTACCAAAAAGAATTGATTGACATTGAAGAAAATCAGGAAGTACCATATGAACAAGAACCAATGGTAATGAAGGAAGAAGTGGAAGCTGCACTGAAGACATTGGGAGGGGGAGAAAAGGTCCCAGGAATCGATGGTATACTAATTTATTTGTTTCACTTAACAGATGCAGGTTTGAATACACTCTCCAGTCTATGCCAGGAAATTTGGAGGACAGCTGTCTCTCCAATGGATAGAAAGAGGTCCATATTTGGCAACAGGAAGCTTGTGAAATAAAACAAATCAGGCCTTCTCAAAAAAAAAAAAAGAAAAAAGCAGAGACTTCATGATACCCCAGAATCAAGAAGACAGATGATATATGTTGATAGAGAATCATGTGGGATGATATCAAAAGGAATTACATACAGATGATTATAATTGCAGAATATAAGAGGGATAGGCAAACCACTCAGAAAAATGTGGAAGAGGTATTAGAAGAAAACTTCCTAGGTATTATGAAGAGTGAGTAAATGCACATTCAAAAACCTCAGCAAATACCAAATATACTAGACCACAAAAGGAAAACGCCAAGACATATCATAGTCACATTCTCCAAAATAAAATATAAGGATAGAATACTGAAAGCAGTAAGAGAAAAAACAAGGAGTCACCTACAAAGGAAAAGCAATCAGATTAAGTTCTGATGTTTTCAGCAGAAACCAGGCAAGCAAGAAGAAAATGGGATGGCATATACTGAAAGTTGAAAAAAAAAAAAAAAAAGAATTGCTAACCCAGGATCCTGTACCCAGAAATAAATACTCTTCATCAAACGTGAAGAAGTTATATCCTTTTCAGAAAAAAATAAGAACTTAAAGAATTTGTGAAAACAAGACCAAACTTACAAGTACTTTTAAGAGAAGTCTTTCACACAGAGACACCAAAGAAAAGTGGATGGACCATACTAAGAAGAAACAACAAAAAAGAAACATAGCAAAATGGCAATGATAAAACCTGGCCTGTCACTAATCACACTTAATGAAGAACAACCACTTGGCCAACTGACTGGAAGAGATCTATATTTGTCCCCATTCCAAAGAAGGGTGACCCAACTGAGTGCGGAAACTACAGAACAATATCATTGATTTCACATGCAGGCAAGATTCTACTGAAGATTATCCAAAAACGACTGGAACAGCACATCAGCAGAGAACTGCCAGAAGTCCAGGCTGGGTTTA